>NW_027554796.1:0-28761 GCF_964188315.1 Podarcis muralis
TTCTACTGTGTAGGGTTAGGCACACACTATTCACTTCAGTACTATGAGGTGCTTGTGTTTTGACAGCGCCTTCTCCAGTTCAGCCCAAAGGAGGTCAGGTGCAATCTTGAGGCAAAGCCCTGAACAGTTTGGAACTTAGGTTCCTGAATGACTTTTTCTCTCTCTCATACAAGCCTACTCAACTACTGCCAACCATCCTCAGAGGTCCTTCTCAAGCCTTCGGAGGCAAGGAGAATGGGAAGAGAGCAGTGGGTCGCCATACTAAAAGGGTGTACGTAACAGTCACTACTTACTATGGGGGTTATTTTCTTTTCATCACTGTGGTAGGGAAGGAAAATGTTCCCAACACCCCAATAGCTATGGGCAATAAGAAAACAACCACTTCAACTTAACATCACATGCATCTAGTTCAGGGGTCTGCAACCTTTAAGACAAAAAGAGCCACTTGGACCTGTTTCCAAAGGGGAAAAAAATCTGGGAGCCGCAAAACCATTGCGACATTTAAAACAAATATATCTCCGGAGCCGCGATCTGACAGCGGGCGGGAAGGTGACGTCGGGACGGTGCGTGACTAACGCATGCACCGCCTCCATGCGACATCACAGCCAGTACAGCGCCCGCCACAGTGGGGAGTGTTGGGGCGCACAATGCGCCTCCTCCCCTCGCTAGTATCTGCCCCGGAGCCGCGGAAAAGGTGTAAAAGAGCCACATGCGGCTCTGGAGCCGTGGGTTGCAGACCCCTGATCTAGTTGGCCTTCAGGTAAAGGACTAACTGGGGCCTCACTTGCTATAATAATAATAATAATAATAATAATAATAATAATAATAATAACATAATAATATATAACATAATAATATAATAATAATAACAATATTATTTCTACCCGCCCATCTGGCTGGGTTTCCCCAGCCACTCTGGGCGGCTTCCGAACTGAACATTAAAAACAATACAGCATCGGACATTAAAAACTTCCCTAAAGAGGGCCGCTTTCAGTTGTCTTTTAAAAGTAAAATAGTTGTTTATTGCCTTGACATCTGCTGGGAAGGCATTCCACAGGGCAGGCACCACCACCGAGAAGGCCCTCTGCCTGGTTCCCTGTAGCCTCACTTCTCGCAGGGAGGGAACCACCAGAAGGCCCTCAGCGCTGGACCTCAGTGTCCGGGCAGAACAATGGGGGTGGAGACACTCCTTCAAGTATACAGGACCGAGGCCATTTAGGGCTTTAAAGGGCTTTACTACTCCCACAAATCCTAAGAATGGAAGAAGAACCTTGCTGGATCAGGTCAAAGACTCATCAAGTCCAGCATTCTGCTGTCCACAGTGGTCAACAAGATGCCTCAGGGAAGCACATGAGCACAACAGCACTCCTTATCACTGCCTTGGCAGCGGGCATAAGAAATAGCCTTATACTCCACATATTTGTCTAGTCTCCTATTAACGCTATCCAAATTGTTGGCCATCATTTCCATCGTTTAACTATGCACTGTGTGAACCCAGACGCCTTTCTGTTGCTCACACATTTAGCAAGGAGCCTAGTGGGGAACGTTTTGGAGACCCACATTCAAATCCTGCTCAGCCATGAGGGTCACTGGTGATGTGGGGCCTATCACATTATTAGTCTCAGCATAACTTACTTCAAAGTGTAGTTGCGAGAATAAATTTATGGGATAACAAGTGAGTCCACAATGCCCCAAGCAGAAGAAGAGCAGAATAAAAACGAAATAAGGGCCTCAAAAATATACCCTTGATTCTGCTACACCCTGAGGGTGAGAGTGATATGAAATGTAGTTTTACCTGCAAGGAATCACCATTTGGGCCAAAATACATCTTTCTCCAAAGTCCAGTGGTCTCGAGAGACTTGGTGAGGGAAATAACAGCATTATCGGGGGACACATCAAGTCCAAACTCAGGGGGACTCAGTCTATTTTCTGGAGGAAATTGCAAGAGGAATGTATAAGAAGCAAAGTCTTTGCTGGCAAAACTAACTCTGTAGCAATTTGTTCCTACTTCCCCCCTGAGGCTCTGGGGAGCAATGCCTGGCACCTGCAAAATCAGCCTCAGAGAGTTTTCATCCTGAGTGCATTGGAAAGGGGGACACCGGGCGGCTGTGCTTGCAGGGGGCACTGGAGAGTCAAGGCAGCTAGCAGGGCTTTTGGCAGAATCCGGATCAACGGCGGGGCCCTCCGTGGGCAGCAGAGGAGAACCAGAGGTTATGTTTGCAGGACCCAGAGAGGCGGGTGCAGAAATCTGCACGGCGCTAGTGGTACTGGGGCACGCTGGTGGCGCAGGAAGCTCGCTTCTTGTCGAGGGCATCGGATCCTCATCTACAGTAGAGCAGTCCGGACCCGACAGGGTTGCCACGGAATGATCCAGGCCCTCACAGCGGGACACATGTGGAGGAGCCACGATGCCACCGGGGCCCGGCGAGGGCACCACGTCGCTGGTGACACGGGTACTTTCGTTCAGATCCATGTCGGCGCAGAGCAGCCCCTGACTTACTCCCGCAACAGGGCCGGGTAGCTCCACGGTGCTGTCCACGCACGGATCTTCACGCGGCGCAGCAGGCAAACCCGTACCGCCGCACGTCGGGACGGTCGGACGCGTGTCAGCCGCCGGGTCACTTTCCGCGGGATATTCCGGGCTGCTGGCCGCGGGGCTCCGAGGATCGTCGGAATCGTTGTGACCCGGACACGTGGAGAGGCCGGGCTCGGGAGCGGCCGGAGCGCTTTCCGCGGCGCACCCCGGCCTCGCCTCCACGTGGGCGGCAAGGGGCGTTTGCTCCGCGGCTTGGATCGGGGCGCAGCCCGGCTGCGGTTCAGCCGAGCCTCCGGTTTCCGAAAGCGGCGGCGGCGGCTCCTCCTCTTCCTCCCTTCCTTCTTCTTCTTCCTCCGGCCGGCCTTGCACTCCGCAGCCGGGGCTCCCCTGCTCTTGCCCGGCCGGCGGCAGGACGGGCAGCACGACCTCCAGCTGCCTCTTGGCCTTGTTGAAGGTGGCCTTGCCGGCGGCCTCGTCCACGGCGTAGGGCAGCGGCAGGCGAAGGCTGTAGGCGGCGGGGCGCCGCGACTCCAGACGCAGCTCCCGCCCGCGGACCTCCAGCTCCGCCTGGGCGGCCGAGGCGAGGCAGGGCAGCTCCACCGTCACCACCAGCTCGCGGGGCACCGGGCTGGGCGCCGAGTCGCGGCAGCAGCGGTAGTCCTGCAGGTCCACGTAGGAGCGCTGCCGGAGGCTCCAGCGCGGCGTGGTGGCCGCCGGGGCGGGCTGGGGCGCCGGCCTCGGGGGCTGGGCCGGGCGAGGCGGGTAGGCGTAGGGCGTGGGGAAGGGCGGCAGCGGCGACGAGGGGCTCTCTTCCTCCCCGCTTCCCTCCGGGGCGGCCCCGGGCAGCGGCGTCCGGAGCAGCGTGGCCTGCGGGACTCCCTTGTACTTGACGCCCCGGAGCGGCACGGCGTTGGCGCGGTCCAGGCCGGGCGCGAAGTGGCTCTCCAGCGCCTCCAGGGCCGTGTCGCTCACCAGGCGGCGGAAGCGGGCCGAGCGGGCGGCCAGGCGGAGCGCGTCCGGGTGGAAGAGCACGTCGTAGACCAGGCGCGGCGGGCCTCGGGGCTCCCCGGGCCGGCGCCGGCTGCCCAGCTCCTCCCGGGCCGGCGCCAGGCAGTGGGGCAGCGTCCAGCGGCTGCCCCCGGGCTCCGGCCTCGCCTCGGGCCTGGCCACCAGCGCGTTGCCGCAGACGTTGACGTAGCAGCGGCGGGAGCCGGCCTGGCTGGTCCGCAGCACCCAGCCGGGCTGCGGGTGCAGGAAGCGCGCCTCGACGCCCCGCTGCCGCTCCAGGGCCGACACCTCCGCCTCGTACACGGCCCGCTGCGCCGGGTCGCTCAGCTCGGCCGCGTAGTCGGCGAAGAGCTTGCGGAAGCCCTCGTCCTGGAAGGCCTTGCTCAGGCGCTCCACCTCGTCCCCCGTCAGATCCAGGGCTTCCAGGCTCGAGCGGACCGCCATGCCGCCGGCCCTCGGGAAGCCACCGGGGATGGAGGAGGAGGAGGAGGACGAAGCGCGGCCGTTGCTATGGAAGCCACCCTAACAAGATGGCGGCGGCGAGGCCCGTCGCTATGGAGATGGGGGCCGGCAAAATGGCGGAGGCCGACGTTGCTATAGGAACGACCCCGGCAAAATGGCGGAGGCTGCCGTTGCTATAGAAATAACCTCGGCAAAATGGCGGCGGGGATAGTGGAGGCCGCCGTTGCTATAGAAACGACCCCGGCAAAATGGCGGAGGCCGCCGTTGCTATAGGAACGACCCCGGCAAAATGGCGGAGGCCGCCGTTGCTATAGAAATAACCTCGGCAAAATGGCGGCGGGGATGGCGGAGGCCGCCGTTGCTATAGAAACGACCCCGGCAAAATGGCGGCGGGGATGGCGGAGGCCGCCGTTGCTATAGAAACGACCCCGGCAAAATGGCGGCGGCGAGGCCCGTCGCCGTGGAGACGGCGGCAAGCAAAATGGCGGCGTCCGCTCAGCCGGGATGGCGGAGGCCGCAGTCGCTGTAGAAGCGTTACCGACCTAGGTGCCAGGTATTTTCGCACCGCCCAATGAGATATTTGGGGGTGACGCGCACCCCGCAAGTGTCTCTTGTGTCTGTGCAAGCGGCCCGGAGGTTCCTGCCGCTTCGTCCTGAAAGGGTTAATAGCGGTAATGGAGCTGCCGTTCCTAGAGCGGAAAGGAAGTGTGAAAGAGAGGAGCTTCCGTTCCCCGTCTCGCTGTCCTTCCTGGCAGAGGCGCTGGAGGCGAGGAACTGGGAAGGAGCTGCCAGATCTTGGGAGCCAAGTCCTAAGGGCCAATATCCCTTCCTCTTCCCCCAATAAAATATTTGAGGGGGCTGCCCCCCAAGTTGATGGTCCTTGCCTTTCATATAGGGTGTGCCAGGTCAAGAGGCAGAATAGGAGCGGGTGATGGGGCAAAGCGCTGCAAATGGGACTTCCCGCCCTGAGTAGCTAAAAGGCACTGGACAAAAGTTTTCTCTTGCATTTAATAATAATAATAATAATAATATTTTATTTATATCCCGCCCTCCCCAGCAATAATAATAATAATAATAATAATAATAATAATAATAATTTATTTATATCCCGCCCTCCCCAGCAGAAGCCGGGCTCAGGGCGGCTAACAACAGTAAAATAATACAACATTCTAAAATCAGTTCATTATAAAATCAGTTCAGATCAAATTAATGGCAACCTCTGGCCTGATCCTGCAGGCTCCTCTGTTCAAATAAACCAGAATGAACCCTCAGGTTTCCCCAGCAGCTTAATAAAAACCGCAGGCGAAGCCCTTTGCTAACCTGCTAAAACTAATGGTACAGTTCTATCTTCAGTTGAAAACCATTTCTGAAACAGCAAGTGTGTGTTGGGTTCTTTCTTTAAAAATGTTTACCTAACCATAGCGAATCCTGCTGGGAGAAAGAAAAGCAGGATGCTAGCGAATCCTTAAGCATAAATCTGCTGGGAGAAAAGCAGGATGCTGCCTGGCTGGCAGTCAAAGCCTTGCCGCTTCCTTTCCTCCTGCAGCGCCCAGAATGGCATAGTCCACAATGTACTTTGGAAACTCTGGCCATGTGCAGAGGGAAGGGTGGGCATCGCTTTCTGGGATGCGTAGTGGGGAGGTTTGGGGCCCATGGTACTGAGGTTGCTGCAGTGCAGGATTACCCAATAAGCAAAGGTAAAGGATCCCTGGACGGTTAAGTCCAGTCAAAGGCGACTATGGGGGTTACAGAGCGGCTATCATACTACAAATATCACAGTATACATAAAAACAGGCATCAATTAAAATACATCTTAAAATTAATTCAGACAAATTAAAATCTGGACAAATGGCAGTTATCAGGTGAAGATTGAGAGCAGTTAATACTTGCCAGGGCCAACTGTTTTCACTGATCATATAAGGACCTGTGAACGGGCTGGGAGGCTTCCTTCATGCTTGTTCTTATACAAAGGAAAATAGGTCAGACTGCCCCCTGGCCAAAGGCCTGGCAGAACAGCTCCGTCTTGCAGGCCCTGCAGAAAGATGTCAAATCCCACAGAGCCCTAGTCTCTTGTGGGAGAGTGTTGCACCAGGCTGGGGCCACGGCCAAAAAGGCCCTGGCTCTGGTCCAGGCCAGTCTAATTTCTCTGGGGCCCAGGATCTTCAGTGTTGTTTGCAGACTGTAAGGTCCTCCGTGGGGCATACCAGGAGAGGCGGTCCTGTAGGTACGAGGGTCCTAGGCCATATAGGACTTTGAAGGTTAAAACCAGCACCTTAAACCTAATCCTGTACTCCACTGGGAGCCAGTGCAGCTGGTATAGCACTGGGTGAACGTGATCCCGCAGCAAGGCCCTTCTCCAGCGGAAAATGCTTGCAAGGAAGTTTCAAATGCAACCACCGTTATTCCCCCATCTCCTACAAAGCTCATGTATCAAGGGCAGCCTTCCTGGTCATTAACATTTTAAAGTCATTCAGACTTCCACTGTGAACAAAAGTACTTCCCACAAGGTTGCTTCACGGAGAACGACAGAGGGCATGAATTGCTAAAGCACGTGTAAGGTATTAATGGAAAGTCAAATGGGTTTGAACTTTCAGCAGTACGCAGTTTAATTCAGAAGTGTAGCAGCAAGAGCTAAACCAATTATTTTAATTCTACTCCCGCTATCCTTTGAGACTAATGAAATTGCCTTGTAAGATGAAAAGAGCAACAGCTCCTGGGCATGAACTTCAGGGCTACAGACTTCCTTACTTGGTCACAATGGCATGTTACTCATGCTTGGTTTTTAGTATAAAGACACTGAAGCATTTGGAGCAACAAATGCAGAGGGTAGGATTGGTAGCTGCCATCAACGCTGGTTCCATAAAGAAACAGGATGACTAAAAATGGTGAACAAGCCTTAGGATACGTAAAATGAACCATTTTAAGAGAAGAAGGGAAGTAATTGGACATTATAAACTTTGTAAAATGTTTATTTTAAATTGTAAAACATAAAATATAAATTATATTTATAAAAAAATGGTGGAAAAGCCATTGTGGTGGTGTGACCTCATCAAATCTTTCTTGAGTGCTGTATTCAAAGAAATACAGTGGTGCCCTGCAAGACGAATGCCTCGCAAGACGAAAAACTTGCTAGACGAAAGGGTTTTTCCGTTTTTTGAGTCGTTCCGCAAGACGAATTTCCCTATGGGCTTGCTTCGCAAGACAAAACGTCTTGCGAGTTCTTGCGAGTTTGTTTCCTTTTTCTTAAAGCCGCTAAGCCATTAATAGCCGCTAAGCCGCTAATAGCTGTGCTTCGCAAGACAAAAAAACCGCAAGACGAAGAGACTCGCAGAACGGATTAATTTCATCTTGCGAGGCACCACTGTAAACTTGATATATAACAAAACAATTGAACTGTCTCGTGCACTAACACTACTTGGGCTTAGGATCGCACCTGCTCAAGATTACCACAGTGATGACATCTTAGCCTTTCTATTGACCGCTGTTGGAAAACTGGTGTTGGGCTGAACACTGATTCTTGGTATACCATAGTATGGTCAATAGCATTGGCTGAGAAACTAACAGGTCAGGTCAGAGCAGCAAAGGGCAAACACAATCCCTATTCCTTTTATAACATATGGCAAATGTTTAGTGAATACATAAATTGTTCAGACTGTGGCAGGAATCTACCCAACACTCATGGGAAAATGTGGTGTGATCTCTTAGAGGAATCGAATGAAACTTTATCACACAGCATGACAAAAGTCTGTAATTCTAGCAGGACAACTTTGTTGTTTACTGCTGTAGCAATTGTTTTCTCAAAATATATCTTCTGTACCATGAAAAATAAAATATCCAAAAAAAAGGTGAACAAGCCCACACATTTCAGTGAACTCTCTTCACAGTTTTTTTTAAAAGCGTTTATTAATTTTCCAATAAGAACATCTAATTAACATATCAAATCAAATCCAATAAAAAACTAAAATAAAAAAAAGTCCAATTGTCTTCCAAATTGTGATAATTTTGGTTTTGGCTTCCCACGGTCTGAATTCCGAAGCGCTTTCAACATCATAGTCCTGCCTCTCATTATCATCGATGTTTTTCATAATTCCATATCCAATCTTTTCCTCCACATTTTGACTCTGGTTCTGCGATCCTCATTCATGTCAGAAAACACATACCGTATTTTTCGCCCTATAGGACGCACCTTTTCCCCTCCAAAAATGAAGGGGAAATGTGTGTGCGTCCTATGGGGCGAATGCAGGCTTTGGCTGAAGCCTGGAGAGCGAGAGGGGTCGGTGCGCACTGACCCCTCTCGCTCTCCAGGCTTCAGGAAGCTATCCGCAAGCCTTGCAAGGAGTTCCCGCGGGCTCGCAAGGCTTGCGGATAGCAGCCTGTTCTGGGGTCGGGGGAAGCGCAGCTGGGGGGGGGAAATAATTTTTTTAATTCATCCCCCCCCCCAAAAAAAAATGAGGTGCACCCTATAGGGCAAAAAATACGGTACTTTTTTTCCTATGGAGTGCAGATTTGTCCGTATATTGTACTCTTTCAGCTGTTTTTGTTTTTTCATCGCACCGCTTCTTTAATTGCATCCAATTCCAGAGTTCTGTCCAGCTCTTTGAGAGTTGTTATTTTGGCAGCTCCCAGATCGTTAATCTTTCCCGTCCAGGTGTTATCAAAGAAACAGAGAGAAACCTCCTTCTGAAATTCCTTGCTGATTTATTCTTGAGCAGACTGTTTGCAATGTAGCCATATATCAGACAGTTAACAATTAGCCTTTGGAACCCACCCAATCCAATCCCCCCTCCGGGCCCTAGAGGGGGGCTGCCAGACATCCATTTAGCCCTCTCTCTCGCTCATAATAAAAAACTTCCTTTTTACAAACAGTTGTATATATAATATTGTTTCCAGTCTTTATGACCAACCATCCGTTAGCTCCTGTTTCTCTTAATCAGGGAAGTATTTCAGGTATTCCGTAAGTGCGTGGTGGGTAGAAGCCATTTTGTTTTTGTTTTCGTCTTTATCAAGCATTTCAAATCTTAGAAGAAAAGCAGCTGCGAATAGGTCCCAATTATACATGAAAGTCCAACTGTACTCACTTTTTGAAGAACAATTTAGGTTCTTAATGAGACTTGGCATGCAATACGGATTGTTAAAGGAAGTAGAAAAAAACATACCAAGCCCCTCCAAATTCCAAACGTCATGATGAGGGTCTCTTTGAAGTTCAATCTTTTGCACCAGACTGTACATACCACAGGTTTTTTCCCCAGCTTCATCGGTTAAGAGCGTCTGTTTGTTTTTCAAATCTTTATATTTTCCCAAACAGATGCGTCCGGCTATGGGGTGGCGTCGCGGGAGTGTCAGCCGTCCCTAGCTCCGTGACCCAGTGCCCCTGCCGTCTGCCACATTGGCAATCTGGGGCAAACCGCGGGTCATCGAGACAGTCCTCCCCTGCCCTGGGGAGGCTGCCAGGGCTAATTACCCCCATATCAGCCCTGAATTATCGGAACGGCTGAGGTCCGATCGTGTGGGATCTGCCATTTTCCACCGCCGGGAACAGGAAGCCCCACTTAGTTATTTTTTAAAAGGGCACACACTTAAGCTTTAAAAAGTATCAAGTCCCATCCATCAGTTGCGCACAACCTGAGTAATACTCCCCACCAAATCTTCTTTCTTATGCTAGAACATACCTTTTGATATGCTACATGAACCAGTACATTAGCTGCATAGGTCCTAGAAACTTGAGAGAACATCTTGTTTCTTATGCTATCAGTCTTGGCTACCTTGTTTTGATGAGTCTGTGTAAATTCAGAAGTTATAATCCCATTATCAGTCACTGTGTATTCTGAAAACTAGCCTGAAGTGCTGTTGCTGGTGTGTATTCTCAGGACTGGGATGTGGGCTGAAGATACATACAGTAGCAACTTTGCGGAAGTGATCGATGTCTGGATGGTAGACTGCCTCAAGGATACGTACGCTGTGTCCGGTATAATGGAAGACTGGCAGGCAGGATATTAATGCAATAAACCAACAGGGTTTGGTGTGGGGCTTCTTGCAGCTGTAGGGAGAACTGTAATTGTTCCACATTATAGAAGAGCTTTTAGCAGAATAGGCACAGGAGAGTTAGTCTTAGCAACTGCCTAATAAATGGGAGCTCCGCACATCCATCCACAGCAAAGTTCCAAAACCTGCTATGCTAAATATTTCAGCCAGTTTGTGGTTAGGTAGGGCCATGTTATGACGCCAATCCCCTTCAGTTGTTAAGAGACCCCAGTTTTGGATAATGTAAAATGAGCATTTGTCTGCTTAGAACTGATGTTTCACGTATTGGAAGGTTCTCAAGCCCCTTTGGAGAGGTTCCCCCATCCCCCCAAATTCAGAAAAGCCATCCACAAATAGTTGAACTGTTATGGCAGCAGAAGGCAAAAGGGCACACATTTCTCAAGTCAGAATCCAGCCACAATTTTTTTTGTCTGAATAAAAATCACTTAAGAGAAAAAGTTCTTGGGCTATTGCGCCATCGCTGTTTCAAGTAGAGCTGTAAGACGTATGCAAGTATGCCACAAGCCTATTCCATCCATTGTTTGAAAGTTTATTTACAAGACGTTCAATATCTGTAACAGCAGCATATAATAAAATCCATGATTCCAGAAGTGGTGCTTCCATGGTATTAAGGTCAGAATACTTGATCTACTGCTATTTCCTGAGATTCAAATATCTTGAAGTTTGCTGGGGGGAAGGGAAAAAAACCAAGTTACCATAACTACATTGGTGCTTCTTGAAACTTAACTTCTTATCTTCTTTCTTTGGCCTTAATGCTTGCTTTTTAAAAGTTTGTAAAATAAGCACTAGCAACTTCAAAGGAGTTTGCCATACTAAGATATCTCTGTTCCTATGGTTACATAGAATTAAACCCTCGCATTTGATTAAAGTTACGTGAATATTCTAGATCCAAGATTAGTGCACTTGATGGGGACACAAAGAGCCCGCTTCACACAGATTTGTAATGCTTTGTCCCAGGCCCTGAGGATTAAGTTCTGTTTAATACAACAAAAAAAGGAACCCTTTACACTTCACACGGAAGGCTACCGAGATTGCCTCTGATCGCTGAGTCTAATGCTTCCATATTTAATTCCCTTAAAACTCAGCTTGGCTGTCTTCCAGATGGCTGGGGTCGCTGAAAGTTTACTAGCTTAGTTATAAAAGAAAGGTTTTAAAAGCCATAGCTTGGTCTGAAAATCACAAATGTACCTAAGAGAATAACTGCCAGTTACGCAGAATAAGGTTTCAGGGTTGTGTTACAAATATGTGGGAAGGTGGGGGGAAATACAAATTTTGTAATGCCCACTCTTAACTAAGCTAGGGTGTCAGTCTTTTATATTCTAATATATCTTGTATCTACATTTTATATAGACTATATTTTATATTCATCTTTTATAGCCTACATTCTGTGAATAAAAACATGTGAATGAAAATCCTCTTACTAAAAGTGCTCAACCAAATGCACCACTGAGAATTCTACACAGATGTATTCACAAGGCAGACTGGTCCAAATTCATGTTGTTACCCAAGGGCAAGAGTTCCAAAACAGGAACTGAGATTTATTTGTTTCTATTTAACAAGACTGTATTTACCACTTACCAGAACAAAAAAAAAAAAGCCCCCAAAGCAGTTTAACAACAAAACAGTTAAAATACCAAAAACACCAACAGAAAACAAGTATTAAAAGCAGGTGACATGAAAGTTTAAAACAGACTTAAAACTGGTGAACAGCTAATGTACAGTGGTGCCTCGCAAGACGAAATTAATTTGTTCCGCGAGTTTTGTTGTCTTGCGATTTTTTTCGTCTTGCGAAGCACGGTGTCGGGAAAGTTTTGGAAAAGCTTCAAAAATCACCAAAGTCTTTAAAAACCTCAAAAAAGGCTACCACACCGACTTCCGGAGGCGGCGCGAAACAGCAATGGCTGTCCTCCTCAGCTGCTGAAGAGGGGCTCCGCGGAAAAGGGTCGTGCGCTGCGGCACAGCGACGACCCATCCAGAAAAACCACGGGTAGAGTGAGCCCGTGGCCGTGGGACTCGGCGGGCACCAGGAGCGACCCCAGAAACGTTGAAGGGACCCCGTAAGGAGCCCCGGAACGTGGAAGGGGGAGCGGTGCTGTGAGTTCATCGCTCTTTCCGCGGAAGTGAAGCCGCGAGGCTGCTGCTGATGAGCGCTGTCCTTTCTTTCTGAAAACATCAGGCTCCAAACTTCATACTCGTGAGTAAGGACTTTAAGAATTTGGTTGGGACTAAATTAGTAAATTTCGGCTGAAAGCGGGAGACGAGAAACAGGAAGTCAGTCTCCCGACACTGCTTTTAGATCAAAGCAAAGTCTTTACCAAGCGTGAAGCGCTGTGAAAGGGATTTTAAAAAGAGACTTTCTTTTTCGTGCAAATTGTTTAAGCTTGAATTGGCAAGATAGAAGAACAGAGGAATTGACTGGATTTGAATGGAAATCCCCCCTCTTTTGAGTGGATTATAAAAGTTTAAATACCGGATCTCTGGGCTGCCGGTGTTACTAAGGAACTGTCAAACTGCGGAAACTGTATCAGATGGTGTAGCTACTTTGAGCGCTGGAGGATACAAGGAAGCTCCCCCTAGTGGATTTGGGATTAATAAATCTCTGGGAACTGCCTTTTTGTTTGGATTATCCTTTTGGTGGATGTTTATATTTTGGATTGTTTTTCCCATGGGATCTACAATTTGACCTTGACACATAGACAGCTGTGGAATGAGTGGCACAGGGAGAGCAAGAGCTGCCAAATCGAAAGCAAAACAAACTGTACAACAATTGCTACAGACAACACTAACTGTTCAGCAACGCAGATCATCTGTTCCCACTATTCCCTCTGTTCTGACATTGCAAGAAAGAGAAACTGCTCAGACAGTTCAAGAGCCAACTTCAGAAGATATGGCCTCGGGAGGGTCTGACCCAATTTCTAAACAAATCTTGGAACAGTTGGCAGCTTTAAATACAAAGTTTGATCAAGTTACAACTACCATTAATAAACTGACTGAGCAGGTTTCCCAAAATACACAAGTAATTGGGAATCTTCAAACAACAACTTTAGAAAATCGCAAATTGGCTGAGCAAGCGAACCAAAAAGCAGAACAAGCTAACAAGAAGGCTGAGGAAGTACAAAAGGAAGTAAGGCCACTGTGCAGGCAGATCAATGACCAGCAGGCCTATCTGTCTATGGTGGAATTGAAAAATCGGGAAAATAATCTTAGACTTAGAGCAATTCCAGAACTTGAAGGAGAAGATTTGATTGGCTATTTGACATCAGAACTATCAAAGTTCTGGGGCATAGAAGAAGATAAGGATTTTAAAATTGTTACCGCTTTTAGATTGGGAAGATTGGTGAGAAAGGACAGATCTAGAGATTGCCTGATCATTTTGAGATCTAGGCAAGAAAGAGATAAAATCCTAGGCCTGCACTTTAAGAAACCACTGGTGATCCAGGACAAGAGGGCAGAGATCTACAGAGATATCCCGAAACAGCTTTTGGATTTAAGAGTTACATACACAGATCTAGCAAGATTATTGAGAAACAACTCAATCCTCTATAGGTGGGAATTTCCCCAAGGACTATCTTTCAACTTTAAAGGAAAGAAGGTTAAAATTAGAACACCAGAGGACCAGCAAAAATTTTTACACGACCACGGAGAGGACCTTCAGAAGGGAATAGCAGGGGCTTGGCTGCCACCCCAACCTGAGCCAACACCTGGGCCAGTCCCGGACGAAAAGGAAGATACACCCCTATAGGACTCATATATTAAACCAGGATGTCTCTGCAGCTCCTTAGTTGGAATATAAATGGGATTAATTCCCCGGAAAAAAGAGGAAGGATTTTTCAGATATTGAAAAAAGAACAATTGGACATTATTTGTTTACAAGAAACACATGTGACTAGGCTCCACAGGAAAGTTTTAATCAATAAAAGATTGGGTCAAGAATTTATCTCATCAGATAAAGTTAAAAAGAGGGGCGTAGTGATTTACGCAAAGGAGAACCTGTCACCGAAATTTTTATTTAAAGATGAACAAGGAAGAATTTTGGCTATTGAAATACAAATACAAGGAGAAAAATTTTTGATATTAGGAATTTATGCACCAAATGAGGGAAAATCAGAATTTTACAAGAAGCTGCATGAGATAATGCTGGACTATCTGGACTTTACCAACATCATTATGATGGGAGATATGAATGGGGTGGTCTCTACTTATATGGATAAGTCACAGAACCAAAATTTAACTAAGGACGGCAGACTACCCAAGACGTTTTTTGAACTAACTGACAGCATGGACCTGATTGACATTTGGAGGACAAAGAACCCCTTGGGTAAAGAAGGAACATTCTTTTCTGAGGTCCATTTGTCATGGACACGAATCGACCAAATTTGGACATCTAGAGGGCTGGCTCCTAAGACCAGAAAAGTGGAAATCTGCCCTAAAACTTGCTCCGACCATAATGCTCTGAAAGTGGAATTGAGACTTACTTCAACCGGTTCCTTCAGGTGGAAAATGAATGACACTCTACTAAGAGATCAGGAGATTGTAAAGAAGGCCCAAAAAACTTTAAAAGACTATTTTGAAATTAACTTGAACACTTCAGTGGAAAAGAGAACAATCTGGGACGCAAGTAAGGCAGTTATGAGAGGGTTTCTGATACAACAGAATACAATTAAGAAAAAACTCTGGAATGGAAAAAAGGACAAGATATTGGAGAAGATAAGAGATGGTGAGAAAAAATTGAGATCCAAACCGAAATCCAAAGAGATTCTAAGAGAAATTAAGTTTCATCAGGCACAATATGCGAAATTGATAAATCAAGAAGTGGAATGGAAGATTAAACAAATGAAACAAAGATCATTTGAATCAGCGAATAAGTGTGGGAAACTGCTAGCTTGGCAGTTGAAAAAAAGACAAAAATTGAACGTTGTTACCAATCTAGAGGTGGAAGGTAGAAACATACAGAAACCTGAGGAAATTAGAAAGTGTTTCCAGAGATATTTCAAAAAACTTTATACACAAGGGCCTCAGAAAGAGACTGAGATAGATCAATTTTTAAAAACTAATGGACTCTCAAAATTACCTCAGGAAAAGATAGCAATCCTGAATCACAGAATAACACAACAGGAAATTGAGGATGCCATTCAGAATATGCAACTGGGCAAATCTCCAGGTCCAGATGGACTCACCTCCAAGTATTATAAGACATTAAAGGACTACCTGATACAACCACTAATGGAGGTTTGTAATCAGATTATGGAGGGGAAGAAGGCACCGGAAACGTGGAAAGAAGCTTTCATCACATTGATACCTAAAGTGGAAACTGAAAAGACTCAACTGAAGAACTACCGTCCCATCTCACTCTTAAACGTGGATTATAAAATTTTTGCAGACATTTTGGCAAGTAGACTTAAGAAAGTGCTAAATGAAATAATTCATAAGGACCAGGCAGGCTTTCTCCCAGGTAGACATATGTTTGATAATACTAGGAACATTATTGATATTTTGGAACTTTTACAAGCAAATATCAATACTAGAGCTGTGTTAATCTTTATTGATGCGGAGAAGGCCTTTGACAACATTTCTTGGATGTTTATGAAGAAAAACTTGGAAGGGATGGGAGTGGGACGGGGGTTTGAAAATGGAATAGAAGCAATTTATTCAGAGCAAAAGGCCAAACTGATAGTGAACAATGTGGTGACAGATGAGTTCAAAATTGAAAAAGGGACACGACAGGGGTGCCCCTTATCCCCTCTTTTATTTATCTCAGTCCTGGAGGTGCTCCTGAATATGATTAGGGAGGACCGGTTGGTGCAAGGAATACAGGTCGGAGTGAAACAATTTAAACTGAAAGCCTTTGCAGATGATCTGGTTTTAACATTACAGGAGCCAGAATCTAGCACAAAAAGAGCTTTAGAATTGATTCATGAGTTTGGTCGGGTGGCGGGATTTAAGTTGAATAAGCAAAAAACTAAGGTTTTGGTTAAAAATTTGACATCTTCAGAAACAGATGGGTTTCAGAAGGAGACAGAATTAAGTGTGGTTAAAAAAGTGAAATACCTAGGGGTTCATTTGTCTGCTAAAAATTTGAATTTATTCAAAGACAATTATGAAAAATGTTGGTCGGAAATCAAAAAAGATTTGGAAATCTGGTCAAGACTGAAACTTTCCTTGTTGGGTAGAATCGCAGCTATAAAGATGAATGTATTGCCGAAAATGTTATTTTTGTTTCAAACCCTACAGATTGTGGACAGAGTGGAATGTTTTGGAAGGTGGCAGAAGGATATATCAAGGTTTGTTTGGCAGGGCAAAAAGCCCCGGATAAAGTTTAAAATATTAACTGACTCAAAAGAAAGAGGGGGGTTTGCCCTGCCAGACTTGAGATTGTACTATGAAGCTGCGGCCTTCAGTTGGATGAAAGATTGGTTACTTCTTGAGAACACTGATGTCCTAGATCTGGAAGGGTTTGACAATGCTTTTGGTTGGCATGCATATTTGTGGTACGACAAGGCAAAGGTTCATAAAATGTTCAAAAATCACATTGTCAGAAAATCAATATTTATGGTCTGGACAAAATACAAGGACTTATTAGAAGGTAAGACTCCGAGGTGGCTATCACCAGCAGAGGCCAAGGCCTGGAAAAAACCCAATATGGAGGTTGGCTGGCCAAAATATGGGGAAATCATAGAAAAAGTTGGAGAAACTTGGAGGCTGCAGAGCTTTGAAAAACTAAAAAATAAGGTGCAAAATTGGTTTCACTATGCTCAAATCCAAGAGGTTTTTAAGTTGGACAAAAAAATAGGTTTCCAGGTGGAAAAATCGAAATTAGAGACAGAATTGTTAGAACCAAAGACCAAAGTACTTTCGAGAATGTACAACTTGCTGCTTAAATGGAACACTCAGGATGAGACAGTCAAATCAGCAATGATAAAATGGGCTCAGGATATTGGGTACAACATTATGTTTGAAGACTGGGAAAGGTTATGGACCACCGGTATGAAATTCACGGCATGTAATGCCTTGAAAGAGAATATTATGAAAATGATATACAGGTGGTACATGACCCCAGTCAAGCTTGCTAAGATATATCATTTGTCTGATAATAAATGTTGGAAATGTATGGAGGCTGAAGGGACATTCTTTCACCTCTGGTGGACTTGCCCAAAAGTGAAGGCCTTCTGGGAAATGATTTATAATGAGTTAAAAAAGGTGTTTAAGTACACCTTTCCTAAGAAACCAGAGGCCTTCCTCCTGGGCATTGTTGGCCAGAAGGTGTTAAAGAAGGACAGAATTTTTTTTATGTACGCAACAACAGCAGCAAGAATTCTTATTGCAAAATACTGGAAGACACAAGATTTGCCCACACTGGAAGAGTGGCAGACGCAGTTGTTGGACTACATGGAATTGGCTGAAATGACCGGCAGAATCCGAGATCTGGGAGAAGAAACAATGGAGGAGGACTGGAAAAAGTTTAAGGACTATTTACAAAAATATTATAAGTTATATGAATGCTAAAAATTTGCATGATTTGAAAAATCTAGCTTCAGCAACAAGGTTCGGTGTTATGGGAAATTAAGTCATAATTATGAAGGGACTAAAGTTTAAAATGATATTACATTTATATTAAGATAAAAGTAAATTGTGAATAAGTATTTTAAACCTAAAATATAACTATTTGAAAGTACAAAGCAATACATGAAACAAGATAACAATTTGCTGATATTTTTATTATAAAGAATGCAGGGTGAGGGGGATGTGGGGAAGTCCGGTTGGTGATGGAAAAAATGTTTTGAAAAGATGGAATTTTTTTTTCTTTTTTTTCTTTTTTTCTTTTTTTAATGTTATGTACCTGACTTGATTTTTGTATTTGAGAAAAGCAATAAAAATATTTATAAAAAAAAAAAAAGGCTACCACACCGCGTTCTATGAGTTGCTCCTCGAAGTCAAGTCACAACTGTATTAACGGTGTTAAGAAAAAGGAAACAAACTTGCAAGACGTTTCCGTCTTGCGAAGCAAGCCCATAGGGAAAATCGTCTTGTGAAGCAGCTCAAAAAACAAAAAACCCTTTCGTCTAGCGAGTTTTTTGTCTTGCGAGGTACCACTGTACTCCTGTTAAACTGAAATGCTAGAATTATAGGCCTAGGCAGGGCTTGCCGAAACAAAGTTCTTAGCAGGCACGGAGAACAATTCACTGAAGGCACCTGCGAAATATTAATGGGCAGGAAGTTCTCAAGAATGGGTTCTCAAGCATGACGGGGCACTTGCAAAAGCACAAGTTCTGCAGAGCAAAATAGCAGAGTGGGGGGCACATTCTTGGGTAATTTCCTTTTGGTATATAGAGGGTAGACAAGCTTCATAATTCCCTCCCTGGAAAGGTTTGTCTGAATCTCTATCTTCCTTTGAATAGTATTAAAACCCTTCTATTCAGACACCTTGTTAGCCACTATGGTGCTGAAATTCTTGGGTATGGATTTTTCCTTGCAAGTACAGTAAGCCCGCAACTCATGCAGGGGTTACATTCTGTGGAATGCACCAAAAGCCAAAATCTTACATAGTTAAGACACACTAGGTTCAATGGGGGGGGGGTTGCCAAAGCCTTCTTACCCAAACGTCCGTCCACTTCTTAATTTTTTACTTTTTTTTTGCCAAGCACATAAAGCTGAATACGCTCAAATTAAATGTGCCTAAGTTGCAGGCTCACTGTAGTCATGCTTTATATATTGAACAGTTTGTTTTTATTCCAGTCAAACACCAAACTCTTTGTTCCACCAAACAAAGAGTTTACAACAGATGGCAGCCCAAATAACGGTGAAATTTGTATTGCAAAAGCAGGGAGGGTCAAAACATCTCTCACACTTACTATTTGATATGAAAAAACAAGACCTTACCTGTCCTCCACTGTTTTGTTAGATGGGTAGAATACTTTGAATGAAAAGCCACTTCTTGGGAAAGATCCCTGGAATGAGGGGGTAAGAAAGGATTTTAGTTTTTAAAGCTCGTCATTTGGATTTCTTAAGAACTTCTGAAGGGCTGTAGCTCAGCGGTACATCATCTACTTTGCATGCAGAAGGTTCAGTCCTCTGCATCTCTATAAAGGCTTGGGAATATCCCATCTGAAACCTAGAGAGCCACTGATCATCAACATGGACAACACAGACCAATTCTGACTCAATGTAAAACCAGCTTCCTGTGTTCTTGTTGCTGTGGCAATAGAACCGTGATAAAATAGATTTAATGAGCAGGAAATGCCCCATGGCTGGTCTATCGCCTGACCTTGTGTAGGATGTCCCAGGAACTCTCTACACTTGCCTTTTGTTTTGAAACGCCAATTGCGTACCTGCCTGGATCTTTCTAAAAGGACCTACCCGTATTTTTCGCTCTATAAGACACACCAGACCATAAGACGCACCTAGTTTTTGGAGGAGGAAAACAAGAAAAAAAGGATTCTGAATCCCAGAAGCCAGAACAGCAAGAGGGATCGCTATGCAGCGATCCCTCTTGCTGTTCTGGCTTCTGGGATAGCTGCGCAGCCTGCATTCGCTCCATAAGACGCACACACGTTTCCCCTGAGGGAAAAAGTGAGTCTTATACAGCAAAAAATACGGTAATTTAGATTCTGGAAAGGCTAAACCAGTAGCTTTCCCTGTAACACAAGGCATCTCCAATTTGTTCAGCTTTATGGGGACACCTCCAAGAGGCTGATCCACGCCACTCTTTTCAAAGACACATTGTTCTAGCACCAGACTAAAGTAGAATCTGAAACTCCACATTAACACAACAGTGCGCTGCTTGCATAAGAGTAAGTACTAGTCACCAGCACCTGGCAGCATTTAATTTAAGAATAATAATGGAAGGAAGGAATGGAAACTCAGGTACAATAACTTTCAGTTAACTTGCCATTTTTTGGTTTTGGAAAAACTAAATAAATGTTTAGTTCAGAATGAGCGGTGCTAAGTAGGAAGAATCCCAACTAAGAGTGTGTACTAACAATACATTAAACACATTTTTTTTCTTACTAGAGACTGTTTTTCATCATGCTTACAGAAGGAAGGAAAGGGTGGATAGAGAGATAGGATCTTACGGGATTTATGCAGAGGCAATCAGTGTTGGTCACAGTGAACGGGTCATATTTGTCAGCAAAGACAATGAGATCCGGCAGAGGGTAGGCTCTCAATGTATAGTCATAAGCCCAGTAGACAGGACTAACATTAAGGGGCAATGGAGTCAGATGCCCTTGTGATAAAATAGTCTTTACAAACTGCAAGGCAAAGAACAAGGGCACACAAATTACTTTGGTTTCCATTTGAAAGCAAAATCCTGTTTTTCAAACTCCTATATAAATCACAAAACCATCTTCCTTTCCTGATGATTAGCACATGTTAAAAATAGTACTATATGCTTCATTTTGAGTTCTAAATCTGGTAAACTAAGTCAGAATTGAGACTCATTCAAATCTCTGCAGTCTTGCAGGGTTGTGCGGTGACTTGGGGAACACTAAGGTAAAGGTAAAGGGACCCCTGACCATTAGGTCCAGTCATGACCAACTCTGGGGTTGCGGCGCTCATCTCGCTTTATTGGCCAAGGGAGCCGGCATACAGCTTCCGGATCATGTGGCTAGCATGACTAAGCCACTTCTGGCGAACCAGAGCAGTGCACGGAAATGCCGTTTACCTTCCCACCAGAGCGGTACCTATTTATCTACTTGCACTGGTGTGCTTTTGAACTGCTAGGTTGGCAGGAGCTGGGACCGAGCAACAGGAGCTCACCCCATCGCTGGGATTCGAACCACCGACCTTCTGATCGGCAAACCCTAGGCTCAGTGGTTTAGACCACAGTGCCACCCGTGTCCCTGGGGAACACTACTGTGGCCCAATGAAATTCCCATGCTACCAACAGCATCTGAAGTGATCTCTGAGGACCATGCTTTGGGGAAGCTATACTTTTTCAGAGCAGAGCAGCTGCAAGGCCTCTTGTATGGAAGATGAACCATTTGGAATCCAATTTAGTCATCAGAATCCATCCACACATTCCATTAACTACCGGTATATTAAAAAGTTTCTACGGTATATGCAGAAGAAAGGAGTTGAAATTTCAGCACCTCTCTCTCTTTTCAATGAAGACTACTACTCCCTCGGTAGAACTCTTGTATATGTGTCCCATATTATTTGCACAGAAATGCACTGGAGCAGAAAAGAACTTCGGGTGTGTGAAGATTAAAATAAGGCGGCTACTTTGAACATACTGCATTCTTCAGGACACCCAAAGTTCCCCTTCTGCTCCTGCCCCGGCAGATTTGGGAGGGCATGTGGGGGGCAGCAGAGAAGGGAAGGTCTCATTGTTTGAGCAGAAATCTCCTTGCACAGTGTTGAATATCACCCAGAGTACAAGTGGGAGTCCACTCCGCTGGTAATCAGACACAAACGGCCTCAGTTCAGTATACCTGAAGGAGCGTCTCCACCCTCATCGTTCTGCCCGGACGCTGAGGTCCAGCGCCGAGGGCCTTCTGGCGGTTCCCTCACTGCGAGAAGCCAAGTTACAGGGAACCAGGCAGAGAGCCTTCTCGGTGGTGGCGCCCGCCCTGTGGAACGCCCTCCCACCAGATGTCAAAGAGACAAACAACTACCAGACTTTTAGAAGACATCTGAAGACAGCCCTGTTCAGGGAAGTTTTTAATGTGTGACATTTTAATGTATTTTTAATCTTTGTTGGAAGCCGCCCAGAGAGGCTGGGAAAACCCAGCCAGATGGGCGGGGTATAAATAAATAAATTATTATTATTATTAACATTATTAGATGGTTTTCTCTGGGTGAGATCCAAATGCGGCAGTCCACTTGCACAGCCCATTTATTTAAAACGGCCCTGTGATCCTTGGATGAAGGGTAGTATAGGAGTTGAATAAAAAATAAAAGCAATGAAGAAATCTGCTTGCATATACTGTAAGGAGTTCAGTTTTCTCTTCTTCCCTCTCCAGCCCTCCCCATATCCTCCAAATCTGCTTCCTCCCCACCCTTCAGAGCAGCTGGAGGCGAGGGAGATGCAGAGGTAAGGAAAGGAATGAGAAGCAGGTGCCTGATCACATCACACGGGATCTCTTCCTCAATTTCTTACTTTATTACTAAAAATAACCATGCTAGAATAATAGTAACGACCTAACCAGCAGAAGCTTATCCTCAAATGTTTCGTGCTTTTTTTGCCTTACGTGATTAGAAATATCCAAGTTGCTGTTAGGAAAACGGACACAGTTCCGGCACATCTTATTTACCAGGTCTTCTCTAAAGATTATTATTTCCTGAGTGCAATACTGGACTCTGGAAGGAAGAAGCGCAATTTTATTTTTTCAGGGTGATTAAACAGGCATCCAGGAGAGACCATCAGCAAGGCAGAAACACACACAGACTTCTCCCCGGATACCCAGAGTATTAACCCTACACAAATATGTAGCATTATGTGTACTATTAATCCGACACATATTAAAGGTCTCAATTTAAAACATCCCTTTTAAATTGGGACATATACCTGCAAGGGTTTGTAGTGAAGACTGAAAATGGCACCTGCTGTTTGAACTCTTCAGTAATGTTTTCAGGAAGTGGTGGCCTGAAATAAATTTGTGTGGTATGTATTAGAAATAATTGTGTGTATTCTCAAAGTTGGATGTTTGAATGAATCACCTTAATTGTCAAGTCACAAGCATACCTTGGCAAAATTGAGCCTGGGCCAGGGTCTTCAGAGCCAGGAACAAACACAAATCGACTGCTATAAATAGTTGAATACATATACTACATTTAACATAACTGATAGGTAAAAATCAAAGCATCAGTAAAGTAAATGGCAACATTACTCAAATACAACCAGAGTTTTAGAAGTGGATGGCAGGCCACATAAACCTCCAGTTATGACAGGTGAATGAAAGGCTTTTTGGGGATTTTGAAGCTACCTAGGGATGCAGGTGGCGCTGTGGGTTAAACCCCAGAGCCTTGGACTTGCCGATCAGAAGGTCGTCGGTTCGAATCCCTGCGACGGGTTGAGCTCCGGCGGGAAGGTAAACTGCATTTCCGTGCGCTGCTCTGGTTCGCCAGAAGCGGCTTAGTCATGCTGGCCACATGACCCGGAAGCTGTACGCGTGCTCCCTCGGCCAATAAAGCAAGATGAGCGCCGCAACCCCAGAGTCGGCCACGACTGGACCTAATGGTCAGGGGTCCCCTTTACACTTTACCTAGGAGTTTCTAGCTAACAAAGGACAGTCCCCATTGTCTCCCAAGACAGACAGGTTGCCAACAACAACAAAATATTTACGTGTGGCTGAACAAAGGAGAATGAACTTTTTAGTAGCTGTTATCAAAATTCTGAATACAATACTTGGTGTGAATGGACCCAGTTTTTCTTTCTTTCTTTAAGGGGGACTAAATTCTGCAGGGTGGAATGTTTTCTCTAACTGACAAATCTGAAGAACATCTTCTTCAGTAAGATTTTTCACCAAGCAAATAAAAACAGAGCACATACCTCTTATGGATACTGGGGTATTCACAGATGATATTTGCAAGGGCTTTCAGTGAACCTAAAGGTACAACCATAAAAGCTTTCCTATGAAACTGCATAGTTATTCCTACATTTTCTCATCTTATCCCCAGGTAACCAATATGCATCTTACATCGACAGCTGGACAGCAGTTACGCAGAACACCTCTTATTTCCCCCCACCTTAAGTAACTAAACCAGTTGGTTATATTGTAAATGGCTTTGTGGAAGCTGTTTCTCACAGTGCAAAGATCATTAAGGCAGTATTTTTATTACTGAACCTAAGCAAGTTTAAATTGAGATATCAATTATAGGTGGGCAAAACTGTAGTTCCATTTCAGCCACTTCTGGGTGAGAAGCCACACTGAGAACCCTAGTAAGGGGGGTGGGGCTCTGCATATTCTAATAAACATGGCATTCTCTAGGATATGAGCCTGCTGCCATATGCTGCCCTCCCGCTTCAATCACTATTGAAATGGGTAAACTCTTCTAACTGGGAGTGGCTGCCAAGACCACATAACACCGATCTTGAAAGACCTACATTGGCTCCCAGTACGTTTCCGAGCACAATTCAAAGTGTTGGTGCTGACCTTGAAAGCCCTAAATGGCCTCGGTTCAGTATATCTGAAGGAGAGTCTCCACCCCCATCATTCTGCCCGGACACTGAGGTCCAGCGCTGAGGGCCTTCTGGCGGTTCCCTCCCTGCAAGATGTGAGGTTACAGGGAACCAGACAGAGGGCCTTCTTGGTGGTGGCGCCCGCCCTGTGGAACGCCCTCCCACAAGATGTCAAAGGAAAAAACAACTACCAGACTTTTAGAAGACATCTGAAGGCAGCCCTGGTTAGGGAAGCTTTTAATGTTTGATGCATTACTGTATTTTAATATTTTGTTGGAAGCCGCCCAGAGCGGCTGGGGAAGCCCAGCCAGATGGGTGGGGTATAAATAATAAATTATTATTATTATTATTATTATTATTACTACTACTACTACTACTACTACTACTACTGTTGTTGTTGTTTAGTCGTTTAGTCGTGTCCGACTCTTTGTGACCCCATGGACCAGAGCACGCCAGGCACCTCTGTCCTCCACTACCTCCCGCAGTTTGGTCAAACTCATGCTGGTAACCTCGAAAACATCCCCCCTTCATGGATCACTGCCTTGCCGTGGCGAAGAGGCTTGAAGAACTCAGAGAAGCTATGAACTACGCTGAGCAGGGCACACAAGATGAACAGGTCATAGTGGAGAGTTTTGACCAAACGTGATCCACCTGGAGAAGGAACCGGCAAGCCACTCCAGTATCCTTGCCAAGAAAACTCCATGGACAAAGACTACTACTACTACTATATTATAATGGAAACAGCTCAGTTGCCACCACATTCCACCAGCTTCATTCAAAGCATGTCAAGTTTGCACCAGTCACTTATTTGTTTGTTTGTTTGTTTGTTTGTTTGTTTTATTTTTATTTTTTGATGGAACCCCTTATATGGGATTTTGTAAATAAATTTTCCCTCGGCTCTTTTTGCTGGCCCATGTATGACCAGCATGGATAGCTGGCCCTGGTGAATATTTCACATTTTCTCCCCTTGTGATCTTGATTTATGGGCTACCACTAAAACGAGGCTGCATTTTAAGCTGTATTTTAAACAGCATTTTAACCTATATTTTAATCAACTGTTTGTTTGTTTTTAAAAAGTTTTTACTGTATTTTGTATTTGGTGTCAGCCACCCTGAGCCCAGTCTTGGCCAGGGAGGGCGGGGTATAAATAAAATTATTATTATTATTATTATTATTATTATTATTATTATTATTATTATTATTAAAATTAGCCTTAGCCCTCCCATTCATGACAAATTCCCACCATGGATCTCTCTACAGAACTGTCTCTCAAATGCTTAAATAACACACAAACAGAAAAAACCACAAACTATTCACAACAAGCAATACAGCAGCTGACTCCAAAGTACCTTTTAGCGACTGAATTTGGTTTTTTCCGTATGGGGCAGAGGAAAAGTTCCCACAGAAGAAGAAGCAGGTTGGAGGCATGGAGGAGTAACCTGGTTAGAGGAACAAAGAACGTCACTGACTTTTGGTTTGGTAGCACGCATCTTTTTTGTTTTTACATATTGCTTCACATTTCAACCAAAACCTTTAAGCAAGCGGTTGACGAATACGGGTCAACAGAGCTACCTGAAAACATAATACGCAGCTTCTCCAAAACTTCTGCTTGGTCCAGCCAAACGTCCGAAAGGAACACAAACATGGCGTCCTCATTTTCTTCTTCTAGCTGTTTCAATTTCGCAGAAGATTTCACAGAGGTCGAAGAAGGCCCTCCAAAAAAGTTTGTGTTTCCATAATACGCCCTAGAGCATGAACAGCAAATGCCAGAAGGCTCCATTTAATAATAATAATAATAATAATAATAATAATAATAATAATAATAATAATAATTTATTTATACCCCGCCCTTCCCGGTTCAGAAAACCGGGCACAGGGCGGCAAACAACAAATTTAAAACACTTAATTAATGCAATAAAATACAGTATAAAACGTAAATAACAATAAATTCAGAATTCAAAAATCAATTTAGGGGGGAAATGCATCCAATAAACATTAGATGATCACCAGGGCTAGCTGGCTAAATTAGTCCTATTTGGGCCAGCGAGGAAACCAGGGGAGAATTAGCTGTGGGATCCCAGAGCGGGTAATCTTCATAAAAAGGGGAGGGGGAGGGAAGGAAGGGGAATAAAAGATCAGGCTAAGTTCAAATTGAAAGCCAGGTGGAATAGCTCTGTCTTACAGGCCCTGCAGAAGGAAGTTAAGCTCATTCCTCTCCCAGATCACGTCCTCAGTTTGTCACTTGTTGGTTGCAAAGAGTTTGACTTTAACTGAGGGTCTGTAGCTTCCAGCATTGATCACTGACTCCCCAACCCAGCTCGCTCTGCCCCTCACCTGCATAAAGTTTCTGAAATGCAAATTTTTGCTGATAATAATCCACATTACAAAATCCATCCCAGCATCAGTTCCTCAAGAGATTAAATAAACTGTATACTCTTACACCTAAGATTTTCCTTCAGAACAGTGGAGCAGAATGAAAATTTATAGTTTTTTACCTAGTTGTTGTAGAAGGCTCCGTAGGGGGGAAGCCAAACGCATTGACGTGAAATATTTCATCTTCATACCAGCCTAGGAAATAAGATTAGCATGTGTTTTTTTTTCCAAATTCAAAAAAACCATGGTATGCTTTAAACTTATCACTCCCATTGATGCTACTTCCTCCACCAAAGACGCCAGGCTCTCTGAACATATTTTAGATTATTTTTCTCCCAGGTTCTCAAATGTGTAAATGATACACGAACAGAAAAACCACAAGCTAATCGCCTACTGATTCATAAATGCGATAAAGAAGCTGATCCCTAAGTACCTTTTCGCAAGCGAATTTGGTTTTTTCCATATGGGACAGAGGAAAATTCCCACACAAGAAGAAGCAAGTTGGAAGCATGGAGAAATAACCTGGTTAGAGGAATGTCTTACTCAAGGAGGCCCACATAGAGGTCTGCTTACGCTCACTGCAGCGCCAGATAAAAACATTTCTGTTTTCCTGGATGTTTAAGAACAGCTCGTGTATTTTTTAATTTATTTAGAGCCCTTAGATTTTACCATCTATTTAAATGGGAAATTTGTAGATCTTTTAGGACTGGTGTTATATGGTCCCGGAGGCAGCTCCCAGTCACCAGTCTAGGTGCCTTTGGCACCCAAGATAATTTAGGACGCACCCTAATCTCTGAATTATAATCCATTTTAATTGTTTTAATATTGCATTTTTAAATTGTTAGACCACACCCTGGGATCTCATGATGAAGGGCAGGTTAATAATAATAATATAATAAAGGTAAAGGGACCCCTGACCATTAGGTCCAGTAGTGGCCAACTCTGGGGTTGCGGCGCTCATCTCGCTTTATTGGCCGAGGGAGCCGGCGTACAGCTTCCGGGTCATGTGGCCAGCATGACTAAGCTGCTTCTGGCGAACCAGAGCAGCGCACGGAAATGCCGTTTACCTTCCCGCTGGAGTGGTACCTATTTATCTACTTGCACTTTGATGTGCTTTTGAACTGCTAGGTTGGCAGGAGCAGGGACCGAGCAACGGGAGCTCACCCCGTCGCGGGGATTCGAACCGCCGACCTTCTGATCGGCAAGTCCTAGACTCTGTGGTTAACCTACAGCACCACCCACGTCCCCAATAATATAATAATTAATAATAATAACAACACATAAGTTGTTGATGCAATCTGTACTCTGCTGGCGTGTATGGATTGTGTACACAACTTCTACATGAATAGGTTCTGTTCAAAGCCTTAGAACAACACCTAGGCAGCGTCCTCTGGTACAATTCTCTCCTCTCCACCCACCCTTATCTGTTCAGATCCCTGGATTTATCATGCAAACAGAGCCAGTAGTTACATCAGCTGAACAAGTCTGACCTTACTGAAAAGAGTGAAGCTTGAGAAGAAGAAAAATGATCTGGCTTACCTTCTGTTAAAACGAAGCATGACTCTGTGTATAAGCCACTGTGGAACTGGTACAAAACAGTTAAGGAAGATATTCTTGCTATGTAGGCAGCACTATAGAAATGACTCTAATTGTTCTAATCAAAGCAAATGAACAGCTGTGGCTGAAAACACAGACTTTAGGCAAGGCTGTGAATATTCTTTGCACCTGCATTTCTCCAGATGAAAGCCAACAGTCTAAATTTTTCCCTGTATTGGTTAAAACAGAACAATAACATTTAGGCCTTCTCACTGTTGTAAAAATGCAAATTGGGAAGGGTCCGCAGAGAGCTCATATACAAAAATATTGGGGGGTTTTGTCAGCCTAAAGAAGCCAGGGTGGCTATCTAAAGAACTTTTAACTGAGTTAAGATTAAAAAAGGATGTGTACAAAAAATGGAAAAGGGGGGAAACCACCAAAGAGGAATTCAAACAAATAGCCAGCACGTGTAGACACAAAGTCAGAAAAGCTAAAGCACAAAATGAACTCAGGCTTGCTAGAGAGGTTAAAAGCAACAAAAAAGGCTTTTATGGGTATGTTCGTAGCAAAAGGAAGAACAAAGAAACCGTGGGGTCACTCAGAGGAGAAGATGGTGAAATGCAAACAGGGGACACAGAAAGGGCTGAACTCCTCAATGCTTTCTTTGCCTCAGTCTTCTCCGATA
>NW_027554797.1:0-28467 GCF_964188315.1 Podarcis muralis
TGGGTTTCGCCGCTCGCGCATGCGCAGACGCACAAAATGATGTCACGCGCATGTGCAGAAGTGGTGAATTGCAACCTGCTTCTTTACTACTAGAAGCAGAGATATTTGGCATGGCAAAGATCAATAGGGAGAAATCTGAAGTCCGATCTGACTAGGCCTTGGCAGGTGGTATAACCTTCACCACTTTCAGAACTCGGCAGACATCATTTCTGAACATGTTGAAGTTGTGTGTAGATGCACACACACCAAGGGTGAAAATATTTATGATGGTGACCTGCTCTTCATCTCTCTCAAACCCTCCTCACTTTGTGAATGGCTTCTCTTGCCTTAAACATCTTCAGGATATAAAATGATTGATTTTCCAGGCAAACCCAACCAATTATCATGCCCTGACCTATGTTCAAGAAGGAGTGACTTTTTAAAGAAAACCAGCCATGGTAAAACTCTCTATTTTACTGTCAGCATTCTCAAAGAGAGAGAGAGAGAGGGAGAGGCTGTCCAACAAAGGCAAGAGAAGTTGTTCGGCAGAAGAGAAGAAGAGGAGTTTGGATTTGATATCCCGCTTTATCACTACCCGGAGTCTCAAAGCGGCTAACATTCTCCTTTCCCTTCCTCCCCCACAACAAACACTCTGTGAGGTGAGTGGGGCTGAGAGACTTCAAAGAAGTGTGACTGGCCCAAGGTCACCCAGCAGCTGCACGTGGAGGAGCGGAGACGCGAACCCGGTTCCCCAGATTATGAGACTACCGCTCTTAACCACTACACCACACTGGCTCTAGGTAAGTTGCAACTAGAGAAGTTAGAGGAATGAATTATTTGCAAATTTCAGTACTAATTGACCTGATCTGCATCAATTGGAATCAAAACCTAAGTTATACACAGACTTTCACACACCCTGACTGTTCCTGAATTGTAGTTCCTGGCAATTCAAACTTTTTATTTAAAGGCTTTAATAATGTGTCATTTTTGGGGGGGGGGGGGAATACATTTTTAAAAATAATTTGATTCATGTTATGTTATTACAATTTGTTACCAAAAACATTATTTTAAAATACATTTACATGTGTATTTAAATCCAAATTTATCTGTGCGAATTAAATACAGTTCCACATTTCATGCAAAAACCGGATGGGATGGACTCAGAGGCCAACGTTTTCAAAAAATTCAGGAACCAGTAATATTCATCCATCCCTATGTGCAAATCTGAGTCTTGCCAATTTTACTGCCACAATAACTAGTCCAAGGTGCCATTTCTAGTTTTGCACAGAAGGGCAGGGAGAGAGCTGCAGGAGAATTTAGGGTGGGATGCTAGCTCCCAGCAAGGTTTAATCTCCAGCTCTTGAAAATATTCAAGATTAAATTGTAAAAGCAAAAAAGCATACAGTGGTACCTTGAGTTACATACGCTTCAGGTTACAGACTCCGCTAACCCAGAAATAGTGCTTCAGGTTAAGAACTTTGCTTCAGGATGAGAACAGAAATTGTGCAGCAGTGGTGCGGCAGCCATTAGCTTCAGGTTTCAGGTTAAGAACGGACCTCCGGAATGAATTAAGTACTTAACCCGAGGTACCACTGTATTTTAATCACATTTTTGTGATTACTTTTTCAACATCTCATAACAAAATGAGACATGGCTGTTTCCATTATGAGGAATAATCACATGTGGTCTAAAACATAAGGCTTCTTTCTGTCCTTCCTTTGATGCTCTCAAATCAGGACAGTACACAGGCTTCCTCTTCCACAAGTTTTCTAGGATGTGTAACATAAGCAGTGCTGGGTCTCTCTTTAATGTGTGAAATGCAGGAGTGAGAATCCACCAGCTGCTCTCTAATTATTTGTGGAAGCTTCTCTTCCTCAGTTTCCTCTCTGGGGTACTTTGAACTGTGAAATGCTCCTTCTGTTTTTTCATTTGCCTGCTTGGCCCAGTATGCTCTGTAGGATGCGGGTGGTGCTGTGGTCTAAACCACTGAGCCTCTTGGGCTTGCCAATTGGAAGGTCGGCAGTTCAAATCCCTGTGACGGAGTGAGCTCCCATTGCTCTGTCCCAGCTCCTGCCAACCTAGCAGTTCGAAAGCACACCAGTGCAAGTAGATAAATAGGTACCGCTGTGGCGGGAAGGTAAACAGTGTTTCCGTGCGCTCTGGCTTCCATCACAGTGTTCCGTTGCCACATGACCCAGAAAGCTGTCTGTGGACAAACACCGGCTCCCTCGGCCTGAAAGCGAGATGTGCGCCGCAACCCCATAGCCACAACCTTGCTCTGTGGGTCACACTCTCTTTAGGGATGTTCAAACTTTAAACACATGGGAAGGAAAGTAGGGCCAAAGACACAGGGGCATAAACGCCTCCCACCCTGCAGAAGCCACACATTTCATTTTGGTGAGAAAGGGGTCCACATGTGTACAGTTTTATGAGCCAAAACCTGATTGACCCAGGTTTTCCCATTGTGAGAAAATGTAGGTAAGGTCGAAATGCAGTAATGTCAAAAGCCCCAACTGCTGGGGGCTAGTGGGTGTACATGAGCTGTGGTCAACAGGCACGATCTTGATCCTTCTCTCACATTTGGCGTACGTGTGATGGAAGCGATGTCTTTTAGGCTTCTGCTTAGAGAAGAAGATGGCATTCTAAGATGTGCAAATCCAAAGCCATTAGGACTTCATTATTCATAACAAGAACCCTTGGCAAATTTAGGCCTGGAAACAGCAGCGAAGCATCACCGGGCAAGTTAAGAATTAATGGAGACATTTAAGGATACTACTGCTCAGTTTGGAACTTTTCCTTGCTTGGAGAGCATGCTCTTCTTCTGTTAATGGAAAAGCACGGGTGTGGTTGCTGATCTCACATTGATTCGTTGACCGAATGCAATTTTCTGTCCTGGGCTGCAGGTGCAGGGACCAAGAGAAAGTACAGTGGCAGAGCTTGGGCTCTCAAATTTCAGCAACGCAAAAAATCTGGCTCCCTTCCGCCTCTCACGCTCCATTGTAAATCATAGCTGTGGTGTCCCCAGCACTGCTCACGAGTCTCTGAGCTCAGTGAGACCGAGTTGGTCCGAGTAAGCTACTCCCAGACTTTGCCCTTCCTGGAGAGACCCCAGCCTAGTTTCCTCCTTGTTTCACGGGCAGACCTTGATGATGTGGTGTCCTGTGCAAGGCCAAAATTTGACGCTCCCCACTGCAGCCTCACACCGCCTTCCCAAAGCCAGATAAGGGAGGTGCCAGGCTTTGGGAATGAGGCGCAAGGCTCTGGCAGGGTCCTAGAGCCCTCATACCTCCTTCCCAAAATTGGGCAAGTGCTAACTTGGGAAGGAGGTTGGAGGACCCTATCAGGGCTTACTAGGCTTTGGGAAGGAAGAAGGAAGACGTCCCCCTTGCCCCCCCCCCCCCAGTTGTGCTGCCCTAAATCTGCCTCTGCTTGTCCTTCTGCCAGCAGCTGAAGACTGTTTTATTCTGGCAGGCTTAGGGGAACTGACTGCTTTTAAGGAAAGTGTTATTGATAGCACGCTGTACTGTCCCCCCTCCCCCGCTATCTGCATTTTAACAGGTATGTTTTTACATTGTCTTAATTTCATAGTTTAATTTTTTTAAAACCATAACATTTCAAATGTTTTTAGCTATTTGTATAATTTCCCATATATGGTCAGAGTTCAGATCCATAACAGAGATTTCCCACCTCCCCCTTAAAAAACGAAAGATTCACCCCCTTCCTTTCCAAAACTAGGTGTTTCATTTTATCAGAGTAGCACCTTGAAAAAAATGTATTTCCCCATTTTGGGAAGCGTACTTTTTCTGCAGGCTGTAGGATGAAACCTTGGGGGAACCTGAGATGAAGAAAGGATAGGTTTTGAAATGGACTCTTAATCTATACCAAACTGAACATGGACTATAGTGTGTGTGATTGTGCTTCAGTCTGAACTGTAATCAGTGTCGACTGCATTTTCCTACAGAAAGCAAGGGCTCTCAAGACTCTTTTACATCAAAGGTTTCCTCTCCTCTCTTGTGTGTGTGTGTGTGTGTGTGTGCGCACGCATGTGTGCAGTGGGTTATGGTGAGCAAGACAGAAGAGGTCTCCAGCTATTGCATGCGCACACATGGCAGGAAAGAAGAAAGTCTTTCCCTTTCAGCAAACCTCAAGGCAAATATTCAAGTATTAATTTGCCAACATCTGAAGAGCTTTGAGCTGCCAGTAATAAAAACCTAGCAGCGGGTGCAAACCAAAAGTTACATGCGGAGGATTATTCTTTCAAATAAGTTTTGCTACTTGGAAGTTTGCATTTTTTAATCACCTGCTTGCTGCCCCCTGCTGATGGCTAGTAAGAACATAGACAGTTTGGATTTTCGCCTGGGGTAGAGATTTTGCTATACGGAAAATTCTCATTGGCTATTTTAAGATGCCTGCATAATATCTTAAAAGTCTGAAAGTGGATAAATATTTCAGGAGAGAGAGAGAGAATATAGACAGGCAGGCATTCTATGCCAAAGTATTCTTCTCTGATGAGGTGAAGACATACACACATTTTTGTGTCAAATGATACAGAAAGGGATGCTACAATTATCGCAATAGCATAGTTTGACCTCAATACATTAAAATACATTAAAATACCCCCTTTTCACAAGTGGCTGCTACTACTGCTCAGTTTCTAAAATAGCCAGTGCTAAGCCTTTGCATAATCTTTGCAAACCACCCTGCAGAGGGTGGTTTATATTAAACTAGCAGAAAGTGGGTGGTGCTGCTCAGGAATTCTGGAAAACAAAAAACAAAAAAATCAGTGAAGTACAGAAATAGCTGTTCAAATCAGCGATACTGAAAGGATCAGCCTGCCACCTTGATTCAAATCGGTGTCCAGTTGTATCCAAAGACAGACAAAAACCTGTCCCTTCATTTCAGGAACCGCCATGCAAAATTTGCATACTGCCCTGCTTCAGATGAAACCAAACCCAGCAGTCCACTCGCAGGAGCAATCCAAAAGAGAGCTGCTTTATACTAGGGTTCCTACATTGCAGGGGGTTGGACTAGATGACCCTTGGGTCCCTCTAAGGTTCTATGATTCTATGTCTGTGTAGGCAAATATTGTCTATTGCAATTGTCCCAGGAGGAGGTCTTTCTCAGAACTCGCTACCTGATCTCTTTTTAAATGGAAAAGCCAGTTTGGTTCTTCCCAGTACTGGCAAGAAGGAAAGAAGCAGGGGAAATTGGCCTGTGCACGATACAGTAAGCCATGGTTTATAGCTTACCATGATGAGATGAACAGTTGTCTGCCCTGCTCTTTCCATTAACCAGACAACCAAGTTCGGATGACCACAGAGAATCAATTGCTAATGAAATTTCAGTGAAAGCTGTGGGGAAACAAATCTTATTAAAAGCACGCTTGTCAAAATGTTTACTTTAGAACTTCATCCTAATCGGGCTTTCACAGTAGACTCTGCACACAATTGCAGTTACATTTGGAATTTTATTTTCTCCCCTGACAAATTGTCAATTTCAGTCCAGAATGCAAAGCAATTCTCTGGAAGCTATTGCACTACGGGGAGCTATTAGGACAATAAAATAGCTAGCTGAGAATCAGTGCTCGTGGCCTGAAAAAGATTTTTTTAACTTGCCAACCCCCCCCCCCACAAAACCCCCCACAACCCCACAAAGCCCTCAAAAAATATGTGAATCCAGTAGTCAAGTATCCTAACATTCACATATGCTAATCTGAATATTCAGGTGGAGAATGTCATTGTTCACATAGCCAAAACAGTGCAACCCCCACACAAGAGGAAGGTAGCGGTAGGCTTGGGGGATCCCCAAGGTATGCAGAATGACAGAAAGATACTTAGTCAAAAATCCCAAATAGAGGGGCGCCATAAATGACCCAATGAGGATAGAGTGCACTCAGTGCCCACAAAACTGGTGGAGTCTGCTGGGGAGAGCTCTGGACACAGAATGTTGACTGACTGCTGTGGCAGTGGGTGGAGGAGACAGAAAACTGGATGGGTAGAGAAATGGACTGGATGGAATCCTGAAATTAAGGATTCCACACTGTAACATTTTGTTGCGGGTCTCACTTGCATCCTTATTGTCTAATACGGGCATGGGGTACCTTTTTGGCTCAGTCGACCAGATCTTTATTTCCCCCAGAGGCCAATTTTGACAGGTAGATTTGGGGTGAAGGGGGCGTTAAATCTCCACTTGCTGGCTGGTGAGCAGAGAGTACAAGCCTGATGGCTGCAGGGGTCTGTTTCACTAGCGTGATCCCCACACGGAACCTAATGGACTATATTTCAGGCAGAAGAGTTCTTCTGATGAAGTGATCTGTGAGCAATGCGCATTCAGACAAGGGAGTACGACATCTTTTTCGGGACAAATGAAGGAAGCCCGTCTTATTGCTCAAAGGCTGCCTCAAATATCGAAACACCTGGACTGATCTCTCCAGAGGTTGAGGGCTTCAAGCAGCATACACAGTTTTGGAGCTCAACCTCCCTTTTGACCACAGCTGTATCACATCTCAACACAAGCTAAGTCTTAAGCTAACTTTGGAAGTTCATGCTTGGAAGAAAACATCTGAAGATCAAGGGAAGCCAAAAAAAACAACATTTTTTGATGCCTAGAAAAACACACGCTCCTATACCACTGAATTTCCACGTAAGCTAAAACATGAGGTTACATCCAGAGATTCCTGCCTGAGTGGTGAAAAAACTGTTGAGAATTTTTGAGGGAACTAAAAGAGTTTTGATCAAGATATGGAACATTTCGTAATGAATTTGCTCCGGACGTTTTGGTCAGGAATTGAAGAGGGAACCACATATTTACAGCACCACCACACTGGGCCTTAAGTTTTTAAATACAATGCTTTTAAGCATATATTTTTATTCTTGCACCTCTTTTTCTATATATATATAAATCAAAGTATAACTTTTTGCACGGCAACTGTTATTTCAAACACATAAAGAAACAACTTACACCAGAGCTCAAACATGGAGCCCATGTCTTTAAAGTTTAATTTCCCAAGATTAACCCCTATGGGCACCTCCAGACTTCCAGTATTTTGTGGGACAGATTCAAGTGCATACCAGGAAATATATGTTTACGCAATTAAAGCAAGTGCTTGGTTGCCATAGCACAACAGATCCACTTAAAAACAAAACAAAACACCAGTGACTTTTTGCAGGGAGAAGGGACAATGCATTGAAAAGCATGGGATGAACTGATGATTAGTGGGTAGATGTATAACTACAGTGCAAACAATTCAAGATGAATCCTCATGGTCATATAACAACCCTGTAAACAAATCAGAATGAAGGTAGAATACAGACTGGGTATAATCTAACCTCTATGTTTGTTTTGTGCAAAGAAATAATGATGGAGGCTCAATGAGCTGGTTCCTACATAGTCACTGCTAAGAGCTAAATAGCACTTCCACGTACAGAAACAGTATACCTCTATTAAATACTGGAAAGGAACAACAGGGGAAGGAAGGGCACCAATTTCACAGTCTGTTTTGGAGGCATGTGCCTGGCCACTTTGTGGGAACACAATGTCAGAGAAATGGAGACCTCCAGTGGTCCAAAATTCTGGTTCACTATGAGGCAGATCCTTGTATATCTTTACTAATATGGGATGCTTTAAAGATTGGCAAAAGGATATTTCATAATTTATCTGGCAGGGTAAGAAGCCAAGAATAAAATACAAATTATTAACAGACACTAAAGATAGAGGAGGCTTCTCACTGCTCAATTTGAAATTATATTATGAAGCCTCTTGCATTTGTTGGATTTGGGAATGGATAAAATTAAAAAATACAGATTTATTAGATTTGGAAGGCCATGACAATAGATTTGGATGGCATGCGTACCTATGGTACGAAAAGGTAAGAGTACATCAAAGTTTCCGAAACCACATTATAAGGAAAGCGATCTTTTACGTCTGGGAGAAGTATAATGGATTATGAGAACAAAAAACACCATGGTTTTTTTCTCCCCGCTAGAAGCAATTTCAGGGAAGAAACTAAATATGGACACTCTACTGTCTTCTCGGATGCATGGCTGTTAAGTAGCTCTTATACGATACACAAATGCTAACAATGGAACTGGTCATGCTACTTCTTGGGTTGGGAAGAAGTGGCTATCTCAACAAATGTCATTGTGGAAATGTAATCTGTGGTGTCAGTTAAATCCCAAGGTCTACTTACTTCCCCGCAAAACGGAGCTGAAAGGTGTCAATAAGGCTGTGCTGAATAGAGACCAAAACCTATCAAATGATAAACGGCATCCTATAGACACTGCAGCATGATCTAGTGCTTCATTCCTGCAAAGTGTATGTAACATTTGAGAACATTTTCAGCAATACTATCCCTTATCAGTACTCTGCCTAACACTCGGAGTTTGGGAATAACAGGTTTTTCGGTTTTCAAAAGTTCATTACTTTGGCTTGCGCTTCCAGCGGTAAGAGCAATATCTACATAATCAGTAGCAATTAACAAATAAAGCAATTACACTGAATGCTTTCAGCACAAGAGATAATTGGCAGGAGAGAAAAGGGCTCTGTAGCGACAATTATTTTGATTATTTGGGGGTTCTTTTTCCTATCTTTTCCAGGAAAGCATTACAAAACATCATGGAGACTGATCCTGCTTGTACTTAGTCATGATTGAGCCCCACTGTGTTCACTCAGAGTTCAGTAGGGATTGCCTCCATGCAAATGTGCACAAAATTAAACTTGCTTCAGTCTAAACCAAACTTGCCCATATATATTTATCAGCTCTATGGCAAAGGTAGATTTATGGTTCTAAGCACTATTTAGAAGACATCTGAAGGCAGCCCTGTGAAGGGAAGTATCTAATGTTTAACGTTTTATTATGTTCTTCTATATACTGGAAGATGCCCTGAGTGGCATACATTTTTAACCAGATCCTGTTATATGTGTCCATTCACACCAAGGCCATAGTCCTACTTGGGTTTTGTGAGGGACTAAGCATCACTTGTTTCAAATAATGATTCAAATGGCAAGCTGTACATATAGCCAGAGAAATAATTACTTGAATAGCATCTACTCCCATTTTTTTTAAAAACCCCCCACATATGTGCTAATAATGTCTGACTGTTGTCAGATGCAGTGAGCTTTGATAAAGCAAGTATATTTCAGGACGGCCTTGGCTGCTCTTTAGGTCAGGCATAGGCAAACTCAGCCCTCCAGATGTTTTGGGACTACAACTTCCATCATCCCTAGCTAACAGGACCAGTGGTCAGGGATGATGGGGGCTATAGTCCCAAAACATCTGGAGGGCCGAGTTTGCCTATGCCTGCTTTAGATAGTCTCCTCCTTGTCTTGGAGTTGTTCATCTAGGAGCCACTCCCCCTAAGGGTGGAAGAAAATTTACATGATCCAACCACATGAACAAGGCCTTTCTCACAGGGTCTCTCATACTGGTGAGACAACATCGCAAGGTGTCTGTTTGGCGAGCCTTCCTTGCTGCAGAAAACTGTATGGCCGGGGGGGGGGGGTGATGCACCTGATCTGTGCCTGGTGGAAATTCATCTTCTGATTCTTCCATCTGGTTCCATTAAAAAATAAAACAGAGAAGATTATGATGATGGTAATGACAAATTTGTGTGATGCGGTAGACACAGAGTCTAGAAGTGCGTCGGGTTCTCAAAAGACATTAAGGCAGCTGTAATACACTCATTTTATATAATTAGTGTGCCAGGGAGCACTTCTCCCAAACGGTGGCAGCATTATCAATCAACATTTCACTCAAGAAAATTCTAAGAGGTGCAGAAAGGATGGGCAAGAGGAACATAGGGTTGTAGATATCAACTTATTATTGATGCTGCAGTTGTGATGAAGGCACAGATGAGAAAATCCCTCAACACACACACACACACACACTGTATATAAACTTTTTGATGTTGCATGTTGCTTTTGAGCATGGTTTACCATGGAAAAGCAACATACAAATAAATGGTAGTCATGCATTGGCTACAAGAAGGACTTTGATTCTGTGCCCTGCTCCTGTTTTCGTCAAGTGTTTAGGACAGGGATGGGCAACCTATGGCAACCTGTGGGCTCCAAATCCCATCAGCCCCAACCAGCACAGACAATAGTCAAGGCTGATGAGAGGTGCAGTCAAGCAATATTGCTGGTGGGCTTCAGATTCCCCACGCCTGGGTTAAGAAGTACAAAGTGAAGCTTATTACAGGCCCTGTAGCAAAACTGAGTGAACTGGATAGAAAAAATAAACGTTTATAATATTCAGATTAGGAGGGACATTTACTAGGGTGACAAACTGGTTTTGTCTGGCTCTCGTCCTCTCTCAGCTGCATTAAACGGATCTGGTGCTGAGTTCTGACTCTAGAAAGTCACTTAAAAAGTACCAGAATAGAATTATGCCCCTTTTATATATTGCTGATTTAGATATTATTCAGTGGATGTCAAGACTCAACAACTTAATGACAACCACAAATGTTTTCAGAAATGAAATAAAAGTTGTTTGGCCTGGAAAAAAATGTGCACAGCCCTCCATAAATAAAGGTAAAAGAGAAGACCTTCCACAGCAAAAACACTTGGAAAAGACTTATGACTTATAATCTTAATCATGAGGACTCAGAAATAAACCCCACTGAATTCAGCAGGGCTTACTCCCAGAGAAATAGGGTTAGGATTGCGGTCTAAAATGTTATCTACACCTGAATGCAATTCTACCTGCAAGTTGTTGCAGGTCACTCAGACAGACTAGGCAACCCAATCCAGTTTGAAACTCTCTCACGAACATTTCTATAGTCTCTATCGATGTCTTTCTGTCAACTTCTCAAACCTTAACAGTTCTTCACATTTTCACCTCAGTTTGCAATTTTTTGAAAAAAAAAGTTCTCATCAGCATCAAATAATAATAAACAAGCAGCATTTTAACATGAGTTTCTTCTAATATAACCAATTTGTATGGAATTTTGCCTATTATACACATTTGCAAATCAATTTTATTTAATATCATCCATTTTCGTATGTTATTATGTATTTTTACCCACACTACCCTAGTACATGCATTTCTGTACAAAACACTTGGCTGGAGAACTCCACTGCAAAATTCCAAGAAGTGAGAATTTCAAAGGTTGATTGTGTTTCAGTTCATGCATTGTTTTGGAATGAAAAACTAAATCAAGTTTCCCCCATCACTAATTGTGGCTTCTTAAATAACTGAAAACAGGACTTAACAGCTAGGAATAAAATAAACACAACTTCCAACTCATGCTGCAGGAATAGTTAAGTTGGATGACACTGATTTTAATGAGCTTTAAAAATTAAGCTGTGCAAAGTTCAGAATGGATCATCCAAACGCTTCATTGGATAGATTGTATAGGAAACCTAGATATCCATATTATTACATTATTAATGCATAGTAGTTCTTGGTTAGATCAGTAAATCGATGCTTTGGTTGCCTGAAACTATTTTGCCTGATTAAATAGCTTGGTATGAATTTTAAAGGTCGTAAGTGACACGGTGCAAGCATGATGTTTGTCAAGTACCATTGGCATGCTTGGCCAACGTTTGTGGTCTGTCCTGGTATGTCTTGAGTCTAAATTTAAGAACAGGAAGGAAAGTCAGTCTATTTCTTAAATTCCAGGCGAAATCAGCTAGGTCAAAGCAAGTAACATGGTGGACAGTTATTGGCTAGTGCTTACCCCTGATGGGCAGAGAGGGTTTAGATCAACTATATATTCTTACTATATTGCATTACTTTATAAAGCTTAGACTATGGTAGGGAAATATTTGGGATATAAAAAGCAAGATGCAACTAAGAAGGAAACTCTCTCTTTGAATGCCAACCAGAGTGAAGGGACCCATTATAGAGATGCTATTGCTAATGTGAACATGTATGCTTGAGTGAGTATGAATAGGTTATAGCTTTTCTCTTCTGTACCAGATAACCCATTTAAAAACAAAGTAACACTTGTTAAGCACATCACTACTGTGTAGACTGAAATACCCTAGGGCAAAACAAGTTTCACCTCCTAGTGAGACTTAGTGTGATCCTAAAGGAGCCACTGTTTACAGGATATTGATAACGAATTGGCAATTAACTTATAATCATTCAACCGAATGAGGGACCTCTGTGCTGTAAATTTTACTACACATCCCCATTGTTCTGCCCGGATGCTGAGGTCCAGCGCTGAGGGCCTTCTGGTGGTTCCCTCACTGCGAGAAGCAAAGCTACAGGAAACCAGGCAGAGGGCCTTCTCGGTAGTGGCGCCCACCCTGTGGAACGCCCTCCCTTCAGATGTCAAAGAGATAAACAACTACCTGACATTCAGAAGACATCTTAAGGCAGCCCTGTTCAGAGAAGTTTTTAATGTATGACATATTAGTGTATTTTTGGTATTTGTGGAAGCCGCCCAGAGTGGCTGGGGAAACCCAGCCAGATGGGCGGGGTACAAATAAATTATTATTATTATTATTATTATTATTATTATTATTATTATTAGTAAGGAAGCATTCAAAAATATGGCATCTCTTCCTGTTCAAAGTGGTGTGGTTCTGAACTCTATTGCACCAGTCTGCATATTGTACAGTAGGCCCAGGCGATATAGCGATATATCGCCCAGGACCGGTATGAGAAGCAGACTGTGATGTTGGCTTCACTCAGCGGTATATTGCTAGTGAAACTCCCACCACTCCTGAGTCTCTCTGCTAGCAGTGTCTGCTACAGTTCCTTCCTTCAGTGGCGCTGCTAACAGAGGGACTCAGGAACGGTGGCAGTTTCACCAGCTATATATTGCTGGCTGAAACCGCCATCACACTCAGCCCTCATACGATGCAGAGAGAGAAACAAGCTGTATCAGCGAGGTGCTGATACTGTCAGTTTGCAATACAGAAAGTATTGATCTGATGTGTAGAGGATCTTTCCTCTTCTACTTAATTCAAGAGGCTTCTGGAAGCTTCTCTGTGTGAAAGAAACAAGCAGAAGGTTCATGATGTTGTGATTATGCCTTCAGAGAAGCTGAGTACAGCTGGTTTAAACTGGTTCTGTTATCTCTCTCAGTCAAGGTCATGCTGACTATAATAGTGAGGCCAGAAGGAGCCTGGGTTTCACTCTCTCTTTCTGTCTCTCTTTCCTTCTGGTGTGGCGGTCCGTATATAGTGTTAAGATTTATTGTACGTTATTGTAAGTTTAAGTTAAGTCTGCTGCAACTGGATTTCTTACGGACAGGGCCAATCCTGAATGTATTGGATTTGTGATCATGATGCTCATTTGCCTTCCGTAGCAGTAAAGCTCTGCTGGATGAAATATAATTGCCTCTGGTCTATTTTTTGGGAATCCTGCAATGTGTTTAAGTTTTTACTCTGCTAAAATATACATTGGAATCTACTCTGGATCAATATTGAGTAGAATTTCAATGACACCTTTAAACTGCTCAACTGAGGACAGCGCAGCTGCCTTTACCTCAGCTGAGCAGTTAAAGGAGCCCCCAGCCTAGCACTGACTCCCATGAGCCGGTGGTGGGGTGGGCGCTCTGTGAAACTGCTCAGCTTAGGGGAGCGCAGTTTGGGCTCCCCGCAGCGAGCAGTTAAAGGAGCCTCGATGTTCTGCCGGCTCTCCCGTGAGTGGGGGAGCCCTGGGGCTGTCTCTGCTGGGGAGGGGAAACCTTCCTGATCCCCAACTGAGCTGCGCAAACAAGCAGTGTTGTCCTAGCCCGTGAACACCTAGGTCAGGGGTCAGCAAACTTTTTCAGCTGTGGGCCGGTCCACCGTCCCTCAGATATGCGGTGGGCTGGACTATATTTTGAAAAAATAATAATGAATGATGCATTTTAAATAAAAGCTCACATTCTACTCGTGTAAAAAACACCAGGCAGGCCCCACAAATAACCCAGAGATGCATTTCAAATAAAAGCTCACATTCTACTCATGTAAAAACACCAGGCAGGCCCCACAAATTACCCAGAGATGCATTTTAAATAAAAGCACACATTCTAGTCATGTAAAAACAAAAACAAACAAAAAAAGCTGATCCCTGGACCATCCGCGGGACAGATTGAGAAGGCGACTGAGCCGCATCCGGCCCCCGGGCCTTAGGTTGCCTACCCCTGGCCTAGGCAAAACTGCTTCAGTTCCCAATTTGAGAGCTGGGGTAGTTTCACCAGGTGCCTCACGGGCAGAGGCCAATGCAGCTTGTTTTTTCAACATCGTGGTATATCGCCAAACCACAATGTTTGGCTGGCGATACACCATGATGTTGAAAACCTGACCCCGGCCAGCCCCATGTACAGAATGGCTCTCAGTGAAATCTTTAATTCCTCTATCTAACTGGCTCGACTGCAACAGGTGTGTCACTTCCACGATTGTTGAAGTACTCTAAACTCCATATGCCAGCCTCAGGGCTAGTGAAATCTATTAATCATGCCTACAAAATGTTTTAAAACCGAAGAGTGACTTTTAAGAGGATTCCAGTGTCAGTAAGCTGTTAACAGAGAGAGCTGTTCTCTTAGGTTGGAGTGAAAGCAATTGCATATCCTTGTAAGTTTGTGTTTTTGAACCAAGGATTTCAAATAGGAGTCTCAAACTAAAGCTCTTGTTTCGGAGTGCGTGGGCAGATCTTCCAAGGCTAGATAGCTAGTTCTGACAAGATAGCTTTTGTTGGCCTTGAGTGCAGTCATTCAAAAGGTTTCTCTCTCCTTCTGGGGCAAACTAAATAAAACAGGAGACTTTAAAAAAGAAGAAGAAAAGCAACCCCATAAAGATAAAGCCACAACATCACATTAAGCATGATTTCTCGTTCTTCTGCCCCTTGTTCAGAGTCATTTTGTTCAAACCCCCTTTCCATTAAAGATGTTTGGCTTTGGGGATTTGCAGTTTTGACAGATAGAGGGAACACATTACAGAGAAATGCTAGCTTGACAAAAGGAGGGGAAATTCAGTGGACACATTCAGCGAGGGCTTGGGGAGCAAATGCACCACGCATACATAACAAAATGCAGATAAGAAAGCTGACACGCAGGACACAAAGTCAACTGTGCTTGGACCAAGTTTGTTTGCTACACGTGCAAGGAAATTGTGGGGTGGGCGAGAGGAGAGGAAGAGAACCAATGAAGAGTACTTCAGGGTAACGGTTCTGGGCACTGCCAGATGGGATTTAGATTCTATGCTCGCAATACCCATGTGGAAGGGATCATTTTGGCCATCTCTCCCACAGCGTAAGTGCTACGAGGGGAAAAGCGGCACATGCCAATATTATTCTATCTACATAGAGATAAAAAGCATAAGTGCTCCATCAAATATATCCTGGTTTTTGACAACTCTCCTGAGAGACGAAAGTTGCTTGCGTAAGAACACTATTGCATTGCCATGGTGTTTTTGCTTTGTTTTAGGGTGTATTCTAAGAGTAATTTGGTGATATATCTAGCAGTGCTTGTCTATGAGCAGAACAGATTTCTGCTCACACAACTATGTTTCCGTCTTCCTTTCCTCCGGCCTGCAGCTCCCACTTCTAGACTCTGTGCCTAGAGAACAGGGATGGGGACATGGCAGCTGAAGCAGGGCTGAAAGTAAGGGGAATTTCCTGGATCAATATGAACATTGTGACGATGGGTTGCGGATCTTCTTCTTCTTCTTCTTCTTCTTCTTCTTCTTCTTCTTCTTCTTCTTCTTCTTCTCCTCCTCCTCCTCCTCCTCCTCCTCCTCCTCCTCCTCCTCCTCCTCCTCCTCTTTTTAGAAAGCAGTTAGCTTATTAGCTATTGTAGCATTATGGCTGAGCATGTTCCATTTGCTGTAAAAACAAATGTGTGACATGTAGGGATCTTAGGACCTTTCCTGGTGTCAATGCCCAGCTCACCAGTCGGTAGTTACCTAAGTCTTCTCCCCTCCACACTTTCAAAGATGGGGACAACATCTGCCTGCCTCTGGTCTGCAGGGACATCACCTTTTCTCCCAGAACTTTCAAAGGTTATAGACAGAGGCTTTGAGATTACACCTGCAAGCTTCTTTAGTATCCTTGGGTGCAGCTGAGCAGGCCCTAGGGATTCAAATTCATTTAAAGTAGCTGGGTGTTCCCTTACCTCTTCACGTGCAAACTTAAAAGAGGGAACAGAGCACAAGGCAAGTGCTGAATTTACTTAACTGATATGAGAGATATGAAGCTAACTTCATGAAAAGAGGAAAAGAATTCTGTAACTAAAAAGGGTCAGAAAAATATATTACTTGATAAGTATGGGTGCCCAATGATAAGAGTTGCGGACTGTCTCTTGGAGGAATAATGGACCTACCAGAACTTCTCTATGGATGTGTGAAGGTTTTGGGGCTCGGGGCAAAAATCTGACATTGAAGGGAAAGTAATGAACCATTTAGTAGTAGTAGTAGTAGTAGTAGTAGTAGTAGTAGTAATCTTCCAAAAAGTCAAGGTGAGGTTTCAACATATCACCAATTTTCAACAACCGGACAAGTAAAGAACTTTTTGTGTGTGAAGGACTTCTTTCTCTTTCCTCCTCTTTTTATATTCAAAGTGAGCAAAAGCAAAAGCAAAAGTGAACTGGAGAAATAAAACAGCACTGATGGACTGTGACATTTCTTCTGTCTGGGTGTCTACCTCACTGACAATCAGCTGTTATTAAAGCCATTGTGATGTTTGAAGGAGCTGTTTTCCGTCGCTCGTGCTCCAAAAAAAAAAGGCATTCATTGGAAAAATACCAAGTGAAACTGCATAGATAAATACCACAGTTTTGGCTGTTTCTCTCAGAAATGTGCTACAACTTTGGAGGAGGGAAGATGGAAGCTGTTGTGGTTTTTTCATCTTATTTAAAATGTCCATTATGACCTCACATTACTCTAGGTAGTCTCCAGTTTTGGGGAGATCTTTGGGTAAGATTCCCTCAGTGGGCCAATGATCACCTCACTGCTGTTACTCTCTCCATTTTGCTACATCCACCCAGAGAAGAACAGGGCACAAGGAATGGAGGTTGTTGTTGTTGTTGTTTTCCCCTCAGCTCGGCACCCTGTGTGGGGGAACCACCTGCACAGTCCTAAATCTGCTTGAGGCTCCCCACTCCAAGGGAAATACTCATCATATCGTAAGGAATATCAGAATTCAAGAATCATGAAGATGAACTACAAAGGGCTATAGAGGAGGCTGAGGATCAGGGTTTCCATTATTGTTCCATAACACATTCACTGCCTGCTTATAAAGATTGGGATAGCTAGTTCTGCATATCCAGTGGTGAATCCCCAAATATAGCAGCATTTTATTGAGCAGACTGTGAAAATGCAACGTTAGCTGAACATGTAAATGTCAACAATATTTTAGAGTGTTTTATCACATCCACTGCAGTTAAAAATAATAACCAGCAGTTTGCAGCATGCAACTCACATATAAGTTTGCATTTTTTTTTTATTTAGCAACATTTGTACAGTGGTACCTTGGTTTTCGAACATAATCTGTTCCCGAAGAGCGTTCGAGTTCCGAAACATTCGAAAACCGAGGCGCAAAGGGAGGTCTGCAAATTTAATAGAGAAAATTGAGAAAAGGACAGTGGTACCTCAGCAGAAGCTGTTCGTCTTCAGAGGCGAGTTCGATAACAGAAGACTTTTCTTCCAGGCGTTCGAGTTCCGAAATTTTCGTCACTGGAGACCTTCAAAAACTGAGGTACCGCTGTATACTGCTTATTGCCCACAAAACCTCCAAGCAGTTTATTAATTGAAATATATTAATTTTTAAAATCCAATAAAAGCAAATATTAAAAACAAGTTGCTGTTATATATATGATAAATAAAATCAGTGAGGTGTGTATGTATAAATATAGGAATATTAATTATTTGTTTGCTCATTCTAATTGGTTTCTGACCTGAAAGAACTGAGATGTATTTTGTGTGTGAATGCAACACTTTAGCAATGTGTTCTGGTGGCGATGACCTGTGTTCATATGTGGTGGTGGGGAACACCAGGGCATTTTTTCAGTCAGTTTAGAAGCAACTCCAATCTGATCCGAATGAGCTTCATTTCCCTCTTCCTTAAGAGCCATTCTGCACATTTATGATGAGGGAAGCATGGTTTTCTCATTGAGTACACTCTCAAATGAGAGCTGCATCCAGTCATAATTCCTTGATGACTGAACCTGTGTGGCATACAAAATTGCTAAATGCAGATTTCACTTTTTAAGACACTCACTTAAAACACCGTAGGTAAGCACTTAAAAAGAAAGGTACAAACTGACCCTAAGTATGATATAATCACTGCTATTGCTAAAAATTCCACTTGGTCAGAATTGAACTGATGAGCTTAATTAAAATGGCTTCACATGCCAGATTCGGTACCTCTGAACCGAATAGACATCTATTTTCTCAGAGAGCAATTGTGGCACGATAGAGATAGCTTTGGCTGCAGGATGCATTCTCATTTATTTTTTTTTCATATCCTACTGGCTGAACAGGTTCTGCAAGTTTTTTTTAAAAGAAGTACAATAAACCTACAAAACCTGCGTGACCAGAGAAAAATATGCATATGTATATTGTGAGTAGTAACGTCGCTTATCAGACTAGGGGTCAAATCTCCACTTGGTTGTGAAGCTCACTAAGGGACTTTGGGCCAATCACACACTCTCAGCCTAACTTACCATGTGGGTTGTTGTGAAGATAAACTAGGGATGAGGGGAGCTATGTATGACACCTTGGGCTCTTTGGAGGAAAGGTGGCGTACAAACATAATAAAGAAATAAAGGAAGGAGAAGTAATTGAAACACTTCTGTCTGTCTCTAGGTTTGGGAGGAACAGAAGCCCTATTCAGGTGTTATTCGTATATAGGACATGAGAGTGGACTCCAGTTTTAGCCCTAGCCTTGAGATCATATCTCTTTTCCTCCCAGAATTGTGTGTTGTGAATTGTTGTGTATCGTGTATCGTTGTGTTGCCCAAAGGGCAAGTTCCTGCTTTGGAATTGGGACACCCACATAACCAGGCATCCTGATTGCATGGACCTCTGCTTGTGAAGAACAGTTTCCCCATTGGGTTCCCTTCTCACATAACCACACAAAAGACTGCCTCTGTAAGCTTTTGCTTTGGTTAATGGTTCCCTTAATTTTGACCCTACGGCGGGCAAACTGTACAGACTACTTACTATTAGAATGGATGCCTACCTAGAAAGACTGTTTCTGGGCTAACTTGCCTTGACAGATTCTTGAGCTCAAGAAATAACTCCTACCCCAGCCCAGCCAGGGCACTGATGCTATTTTCAGGGAGGATTCATCCACATACCAGCAAGTCCAGGTTTCAGATTAAAGGTGATTTGGTGCCCTTGTGGGATGACAATTCCTTAATACAACTTCATATCACCTTCCCACAAAGAAATCAGAGTGAATGCTCAATAAATAGTCAGCGTAAGCTCCCCGCAAGCTTTGTGCAAACAAATGAGGATGTCATTTGGAAGCGAGTGGATTTACTTTGGTTTTAGGCGCAGTACACAGCAACCAAGAGTTCAAAACTGGGCAGGAACAACAAGATATTTATTGGCAGAGGTGGAATTTCTACTTTCAAATAAAGTAGGTGTGATGGCCTGGGACTCGGGCTCAGACTCAGAACCAGAGGAGTCTCAGTCTGCACTGCATCCTTTGCCTCAGGCATCATCTGAACCAAGTCTGGGGCCTGATCCTGAAGAGTCCCAGTCTGCACAGGTTCCCCTGCAACAAACGCCAGCTGGGCCGAGTCAGGGGCCTGAACCTGCCCTGGCTCCACTTGCGGGGATTACCTCGTTGCCGTCAGTTGGGCCATCACTTACAGCTGCTCCACTACCGGTTTGGTCAGGGGAGGCTGAGGCGGCCCCTGGGTCTAGTAACCCACCGACGTCTCCTGAGCTGCAGAGACTAAGGTCTGAGAGAAGGAGAGACCTGAGTACTTGCAGGAGGAGTGCTTGCCTTTGGGCGAAACAGGGAGGTGAGTCGCTGGGGGATCAGGACCGGCCGTTACCCCAACAAAGATAAAAGGCTGTCGGACCCTGCCCCAGGTTGCGGGAGATCCTGTGCCTGTCCTTGTCTGGTTTCCTGCCTTATGTCCTACCTTGACCCTGTTGGACTGACTCCTAGCAGAACCTTTGGATTCTGGACCGGACCTGGACCGTGGTTCTTGGGTTACCCCCAGGCCCAGCATAGTAGGAGGTCCCTTTCACATAAAATAGGATGAAGAGGAGGAGGTGCAGACCTATGTTGTTGGAAAAACAGAAGCAGGCATGATAGGACAGAGCAGCATACCATATGATTCCTCAGCATGGTTTGCTGTAGATGCACCAACTCTATAGGGTTGAGGTTTCTTCGACCCCCTCAATATCTGTTGGCAGGGGGCTGGACCCTCTCAATGTTGAGGGGGCAGAGGAGGGGAAGTGTGGAGCCAAGCATGAGAGAGAAGGAGCCACCAACCACCAAAGTTGCACCATGCCTGGTTCCACGCTTGGTCTCCTCCCAACGATGCAACATTGCACGCATGACATGTGCGCCGGGCGCATGTTGTCACATGCACATGATGCACACCATGCCCCCTCAATCTTGGGCACAAGAGGGCACCTCTGGTTTGCTGTGTTCTTGGAGGGAGAAAAGGAAGGCAGGGTATCTGAAAAGAAGGCTATTCTATGATGATGTGAGCAAATAGCCAGCTATCCTTGCACTCTTCCTCTGTAATGGTTGTGGGGTGTGCCAGGAGCAACTGCAAAGCAATGCATAGACAATGCCCAAATTAATGTCTTTATCTGGGTAATTAGCAAACAATTTGCATAATATACAAATGGGGGCAGCTCGGATTAGGAAACTGGGAGATGGCAACCCTGTATATGGGGATCATTAAGGTGCAGAAGGCAGGAAGTCTGAGTGGATATAGGATTTATCAAGGGAATAGTTCCTGTAATTGTGCAGAGTTGATTTGAAGATGTAGATGTAATGCTAAACATATGAAACACTGGCAGTTATTAACATTAAAGCACCACAAAATGTGCTTCTGGCACCGTTATCTTGTTTTGAGATAATTGGCTCAAAGAGCAATTTCCATTACTTTTTTATATCAAGGTCAAAAACAAGGATAGCTTTTTAGAAAGCAACACTTTGTGTGGATTTACAGGCAGGAACTCATCAGGAATTCTTTTGTACACACTTAGGGAGTGGCACGTAGATTGCAACAACGTGCCTTTTTATCATTTGTGACTCATTTTTTTTTAAACACATGCGTCCTTTGATGAATACCAAAAGCTGAATAATGTGATTTCATTTAATTCACTTCAGCAACTTCACCAATTAGAAGAAGAAGAAGAAACTTAGATTCCACTGCCAAAGGGATACATGAGATGCAGTCAACTGGCCAGGAATGACAATGTTAAGTACTGTGAATCTCAAAGTATGCATCCACAAGTAACAGCTATACTACCAAACAGTGAAATTAGAAATAATGCATTTACACTATTTCATTTATTACATAATTACTTGATTTATGCTGTAGAGGACAATCTAGCTGCTTTAACATTCTGTTAACTACTAAGGGGATCTAAGAGAGATGAACTTCTAATAATCCCTCTTAACTATGCACAGTTGTGAAATCCTGGGAATCCTTATGAATACGCCAGTGTGGTGTAGTGGTTAAGAGCGGTAGTCTCATAATCTGGGGAACCGGGTTCGCGTCTCCGCTCCTCCACATGCAGCTCCTGGGTGACCTTGGGCTAGTCACACTTCTCTGAAGTCTCTCAGCCCCACTCACCTCACAGAGTGTTTGTTGTGGGGGAGGAAGGGAAAGGAGAATGTTAGCCGCTTTGAGACTCCTTCAGGTAGTGATAAATCGGGATATTAAATCCAAACTCCCCTTCTTCTTCTTCTTCTTCTTCTTCTTCTTCTTCTTCTTCTTCTTCTTCTTCGACCAGTGACACAATCCAGTTTTAGCTGTCCAGTGTTACAAGCGACTAATTGTACCATGTGGGGCGAGATGTGCATCCCAGTGAACGCAATGCAGTGGGGAGGGGTGGTGTCTGCAAAAACATCCAGTTTACACTGGATACAGGAATATCTGCCCCTTTTCAAGCATTCTAGATTCCTTGTGCAGTGAGGGAGAACAACTGTATTAGCTCCACACCCCAGTGCGCTCCTGAAGTTATGTCCTTTTGCCTGAACACACAACATTTTAACTCAAAGACAGTGATAAGTGCAATTGTAGCCCCCGCCTCAATATTTTTATATTCATCAGCCCTGCCCACTCAGTCCCTCATCACTTCCTGTGTTGAGTGGGAAATGTATGAAGGTTTTGTTTTGTTTTTTACTTGAACATGAGTAGAAATCTCCATGATGTTGGGTCCCTGCTATTTCAGGGTCCCAAACTATATAGAGGGTTCTATTTTCATTCATATAATAATGGAACTGGAAAGGAGTCTATGGGTCATCTAGCTCAACAGCTAATACAGCTAAAGAATCCCTGACAGATGGTCATTCAACTTCTATTTAAAAACCTTCAATGAATGAAAGTCCACTACTTCCTGAAGAAGCTTGTTCCACTGTCGAACAACTCTTACCATCGTAATGTTTAGCTGGAATCTCCTTTCCTGTTAATTTGAATCCGTTGGTTAAGGTCTCCATCTTCCATGAGACAGCCCTTCAGATATTTGAAGGTGGCTATCATAGCACCTCCTCTCTGTCTTCTGTTTTCCAGCCTAAACATACCCAGCTCCCTCAACCATTCCTCATAAGGCTTGCTTCGAGCGAGCATGAGTAAAAGTCCTTCCCTGCTCAACATAGGAAGGCTGGGGACTATGTGAGGAGAGCTGGAGAACTGACATGCATTGGGGACATGGGAAGTGGGGCTTGCCTGCACACTCCTGCTCCCAACTATGCACTGCACATTTCTGTGGTCAAGTAGCCAGTGGCGGAGCAAGCCGATCGGGCGCCTGGGGCAGTGCACGTGCCCTGCGCATGGGGCGAGCCGGGGCAGGATGCTCCGCGAGGCCTCCAAGGAGTCTGCTTGCCTCCTCCCACACAGCCACCCTACAGCTGAGGGGGGAGGCGACGGATGGATGATTTGGGGGAAGCGAGGAGCCTATGGGTGCCCAAGCCACCGCCTCACTCCCAGGGGAGATGCGTGGCTCAGGCATGCTGCAGGCCTCGCGGTGAGTGCCGCCAGGCATTTTGTCACCCCCTCAGTGGTGACACCCGGGCCGGCCCACCCATACTGCACCCCCCTTCCTCTGCCCCTGCAAGTAGCTGCCCAAAGATGCCTTAGATTATGCAGGGAAGAGTTCATGCAGAAAGCATGCTTCTCATTTCAGATGTTATCCTTTCAACCTTTCTTATGACCAGGGTATAAGTCTTGTAAGTCGTGATTGCTCTGGGCACTTATCTAATTTTATTAGTTGTCAAAAGTGTCAGACAAATACCTTTTGTAGCCAATTGGTTCATCTATGAATTATGGGATTGTAAATGTAAATGGGGTGGCGTGTGGGTTAAGCCACAGAGCCTAGGGCTTGCTGATCAGAAGGTTGGCAGCTCAAATCCCCGCGACGGGGTGAGCTCCCATTGCTCGATCCCTGCTCCTGCCAACCTAGCAGTTCGAAAGCACATCAAAGTGCAAGTAGATAAATAGGTACCGCTCCGGCGGGAAGGTAAATGGCGTTTCCGTGCGCTGCTCTGGTTCGCCAGAAGTGGCTTAGTCATGCTGGCCACATGACCCAGAAGCTGTACACTGGCTCCCTTGGCCAATAAAGCGAGATGAGCGCCGCAACCCCAGAGTCATCCGCGACTGGACCTAATGGTCAGGGGTCCCTTTACCTTTTAAATGCCTCATTTTACCTTTTACGATGGTTCTCTGGGCCAGGAGTATATGGTGCTACTATTTGGCTAAAATTAGAAAGAGGGACAGTGAGCATTTTTGCCTATCATAAAGGTGACCTCTATCTTTATCCACCCCCCCCCCCAATTCAAGCATTGACTTGCCCCCACTGCTCCTACAGTGCAGACTGCATGTAGGCATGTTTACTAGGGTCCTATCACATTCCACTCCCAGCCCCACAAAGGGGGAAGATCACAGTTGTGTGCCTAGCCCATATCATAACGGTGTTGCAATTTTTTCCTGTTCCCATAGGACATGCCTAGTTAAATTGGCCTGTAGTTCTGTTTATGTTCCATGCAGCTGGCACTTGCCCACCACTCTTAATATAAACACGGTCTTCAGCAGAGATCTGGTGGGTGGAGAAAGAATTCTTGGCGGAAATAAAATGGGACTTCCTGCGACTTCAGAAGAGTTCTTGCATGTACAATTAAGAGGACAGAGTGGTGCTCAAGGGAGAAATCAGTAAAATCAATTCTTGCTTTGATGTTAGTTAAGCAGGGAGAATTGATTTCTTCCACAGACTCAGTGGAGAGTCTATCTTGTTTAACATTCATTTTTAAACAAAGCACCAAAAGTGTTCATGTGAACCAAAGCAGAGAATTACACGGCAGCATATTCATTTTTTAATGAGACCAACAGGGCCATTGCTTCCATGAGGGTGGAACAGCAGTTTGCAGCTTTCCTCGACACCCCAGTTTCCCTGCTGAAAATGTATGTGGGTATGCACTAAGGATTTGGAAGCTGAAAAAAGGGTTGTGCTGTGTTGCTCATTGTGTTGAGTTACAGGGCTGTCATTTTCAGAATAGAGGGGTCACCAAATGTCTCTATGGAGGGCACAGAGTCTGCTATGGGTTAGGGATGGAGGAGAAATTCAAGTCAGTTTGCAATTAAAGGCAAACCTATCTACTACACAATTTCTGAAACAATGTAAGACCTCACATACAGCCATCCTTCAAAACGCGCACTCCCCAAATTTTGCAAAGCAGTGTCCCCAATAAGTCATGGATATATAACAATGCACACAAAGTGTTCATAAAAATGCACATATTCAAGAAAATAGCATATAAAAATGCATTGTTTGGGGGAAATTGTTTGCAAAAAAATATGTACAACCGGCCACAACACCTTTTTTTCTGCTGGAGTCTGTCCTGTCCTGTGCTGGGTAGCTTCTGAAGCAAGGAGCACTAGCAACTGTACTCCTTTTAATGCTTAAAAGCAGGTCAAGCTTACTGCAGAAGAACTGCACTAAAATCACATTTAGAAACATTTACAAATTGGATAGGTGGTTATGGGGTGGTGGAAAATTCCCAAGAATCTTCCCAAGAGGGGAGTGGGAAAGGGACAGGGGTTTACTAAGGACAAAGAGCAGAAAATGAAAAATGTCTCTGGCAAATAGGAACAACTGGAAAGGATGTAATGTAGCACTTTAAGGGGTTGAATTGTGAATCAGCCAGTTCTTAGTTCAAATGTTACTTCCTCAATGAACCCAAATAAGAGTCATTAGGTAACCACCCCCCTCCCTCTCCATCATCTTTCCCCAGTCCCCACCCACTGGTCTACTTTTCAGGGTTGTTGTAATGATTACAAAGATAATGTACATAAAATTCTCTGTGCACTTCCTTGAATGTGCTCTGGAAATTCTATGTGTCACAACCACCAGCAAGCCATTGATGACCCTATATTGTTTTGTCCAGTTCTTTAAAACAAATGTTGAAGGATCTAAGACCAGAAAGCAGGTTTTGGCTATGATAGATAAGGCAAAGCTTTAATATTCAGAGCAAAAATTGCCTCCACGAAATTGCACTCCTATTGCTTTTCCTGGAGATAAATTTAATGGTGCAGTTCATGCGTGAGGAGCGCGAACATTACTCTGAGTGGGAAGTGACATTAGAAGCCTCTGTCAAAAGAGCAACAGCTTATCAGAACAAATAACAGAGCCCTTAGAGACATGCAGCAGCATGCCAGAGTAAACAGCACAGCTGAAAACTGGATTTCTAATAACAAATGCCACTCCTAATAATTGTGTGGAGAAACCTGTATAATCAAGGGCGGGAGGAAGACGTAGAGATGTAGGTTGCAAAGGCATGATAGCAAAATGAGGCCCATTTCTAATTCTTTGCAAGCCCATTTGGTGAAGTTAGGGTTGCCATATTTCAAAAAGTAAAAACCATTGTTGAGCTTTTTTTTAATTATTCTTTTTTTTACAAAAACTCCAAAAGAACGTGATTTTTCGATTGATCCAGGACAAAGCTCCGCCTTTTTGAAATTTCCCCCGGACATCAACTTCACCTTTGAAATCCTAGCAATGTCCTGGGAAATCTGGACATATGGCAACCCTAGGTGGAGGACACGTTTTTTTTAAAGAATTAATTGAACAGGTTTACTGTAATCACCTCGTTATTACAAACAACAGCAGCAACAACTACTACAACTACAACAAAACAAAATATATTGAGTTGGATCAGAGACTCCCTTAGCTTCCAAACCACACACAACTGTTTCCCCACTGAACGGAAACCAAGCTGACTGGTGAGAGGTTGATTAGGAGTGGAGGTATCTTTCATTTTTATGGATAGGTCTGTCTTTTAACCAGCGTGAATCCTTTTCCTAGGGCACTCCAAGCACAATGATATGGGAGAGGGATGAAATGTTGTGTTTCTTTTTCATGTGGATCTCTGCCTTTCCATACACAACTCAATGGACCCATAGATGGATCCATGGGTGGGGAAAGAGAAATGTACCCATCACCACTGACCCTTGGGGTACAGTGGTACCTCGGTTTATGAAGTTAATCCATTCCGGAAGTCCGTTCTTAAACCAAAACCATTCTTAAACTGAGGCATACTTTCCCCAATGAGGCTTCCTGCTGCCAGTGCCCTTCCACCGTTAGGATTCCGTTCTTAGACCGAGGTAAAGTTCTCACAGCAGGACACGGTTTCTGGTTTTGAGGAGTTTGTAAACCAAATCGTTCTTAAACAGGACTGTTCTTAAACCGAGATACCACTGTAATGGTACCACTTGTTAGAGAGTAGATTTCCTCCCCTGCTATGAGCATAGCGCTTTTGTGGCAAGCTACACCTGCTGTCAAAACAAGTCTGCCTATGGACCCAGCCAATATACAACCATCCATATGCTGTTTGGAGCCCATGTGAATGGGGTGTGTCTAATACTTAAAGCTTCTTTGAGGCTCAGGTTAAGTTTCCTCCAGGCAAATAACTATGGGTATGCATCACATACGGGGAAATTTCAAGCTGAAATGGAGCACCTTGGAGGGTTCCTGGGCTTGTCAAAAGAAGAAGAAGAGGAGTTTGGATTTGATATCCCGCTTTATCACTACCCAAAGGAGGCTCAAAGCAGCTAACATTCTCCTTTCCCTTCCTCCCCCACAACAAACACTCTGTGAGGTGAGTGGAGCTGAGAGACTTCAGAGAAGTGTGACTAGCCCAAGGCCAGCCAGCAGCTGCATGTGGAGGAGCGGAGACGCAAACCCGGTTCACCAGATCACGAGTCTACTGCTCTTAGGCAACGAGGGATCAGCGTGAGGTGACAAGTCACAGGAGGGACCCTGGCAGTGTTTCACGGTGCCTCAGCAATCCTGACGTTAAAAACAAACAAGATGCTGGAAACAGGCAACTGCTAAAAACAAAACTAAGCATTTCCAAGCTTACCATATGGAGTGATGAGTGTTAGGGTAAGCAAACAGCAGGGTGAGAAGGTGGAGGGAGAGGTCTGCTGTGACTGGGAGGTAAAGCTTGTAACCAGGGGGGGATAGTTTTACCTGAAAAGTACATTTCTTTTCAGTCCACTCTCAATCAATTTAAATGGTGCCCAGCACAACTCCCCTTGGGACCACTGATGTGCAATTCAGCAGGTTTCTGGCCCAGGGAAATTTCACTTGAGTCTTCAATTTCCAAACCAATTGCCCACAAAACTGTAAGGGAGATTGAACGGTTCCCTTTTTATCCACCCTTTAGTGTACATACTACCCTTGTGGGGAAAGCACTTCTGCAATTTGGCAGGAGTCAACCTTGCCTGGAAATTTCATCCAATTCTGTCCCACATTTTTTATAAAAAAAATACAGGTGTTTTTCTTGCTCCCGCCTGGAGTTTATGTGTGCTTTAATGCTCTGTGTGAGCCATGGCTGCCTTATTCACTTCAGTATTCCAGGATGCAGATCTATTGCTCATGCTGGACTTTCCCATACACTTAAATGAATGGAGGAAGCCTGTCTGGCATGAGACTATTATGTTCACATTGGGGCTCCCACAAAGCGCTGGGCTATTCACCGTCTATATGAGCAATGCACCAAATTAAGCTTTGAGATAGCAGAATTTTGCAGGTGCTGAGATCTCAATGGCCCAATGTTGAGCCTCTGTAAAGCACTTAATATTTCTCCAGTATTCAATTAAATGCCATAATGAGCAAAGAGGCCAGTTTTCGGGATAACCCCGGTTGGCATTCAAACAAATGCAAACCAATTAAAAAAACAACAACAATTGCCAGAGTTTCCATTTCCAGCAGGCATCATTCCAGGTAAAAAACAACAACAACGGCAACACAAATATCCTTTCCACCAAATAACATTTCACATTTAATAGGAACAGGTGAATAGAAGTGCATTCAGTTTTGCTGATCTCTGCTGCGCATTCAGAATAGGATTTCTACTGAGTG
>NW_027554798.1:0-28431 GCF_964188315.1 Podarcis muralis
GCAGCCTGCATTCACTCCATAGGGCGCACACAAATTTTCCCTTAATTTTTGTTTTTTTTATAATATATTTTTTATTAGCAAACCAATCAAATCACAATAGTTCCAAATTACAAAACCGAATTTTAAATTTTGGTTGGGGGTACCCATGTTTCGAGCTCAGAAAGGGATCCAATCATCTCTAATTTCTGCTGCTTTGATCATTTTCCCTTAATTTTTGGAGGGGGAAAAGTGTGTCCTATAGAGTGAAAAATACGGTATTTATCTACTTCCACTTTCGAACTGCTAGGTGACTTCAGGTGGCTATCCGCAAGCCTTCGAAGTACAGCGGGAACTCCTGCTGCGCTCCGAAAGCTTGCGGATAGCTGCCTGAAGCCAACGGAGTGCAGCCTTTGAAGCCTCTGCAGAGCAGCGGGGTGAAGGCACCCCGCTGTCCTGCGGAGGCTTTGCGCAGCCATCCCCAAGCTAGAACAGTGAGACGGAGCGCTGCGCAGCGCTCCGCCTCACTGTTCTGGCTTTGGGGACGGCCTTTGAAGCCTTTGCAGGGCAGCAGGGGGGCTTCACCCTGCTTCCCTGCGGAGGCTTTGCGCAGCTAACCCCAAGCTAGAACAGCGAGACGGAGCGCTGCGCAGCGCTCCTTCTCCCTGCTCTGGCTTTGGGCTTAGCTGCGCAGCCTGCATTCACTCCATAGGGCGCACACAAATTTTCCCTTAATTTTTGTTTTTTTTATAATATATTTTTATTAGCAAACCAATCAAATCACATTAGTTCCAAATTACAAAACCGAATTTTAAATTTTTGTTGGGGGTACCCATGCTTTGAGCTCTTAAAGGAATCCAATCATCTCTTATTTCTGCTGCTTTGATCATTTCCCCTTAATTTTTGGAGGGGGGAAATAGCGTCCTATAGAGCGAAAAATACGGTATTTATCTACTTCGACTTTGTGCTTTCGAACTGCTAGGTTGGCAGGTGCTGGGACCGAGCAGCGGGAGCTCACCCCGTCGCGGGGATTCGAACTGCCGACCTTCTGATCAGCAAGCCCTAGGCTCTGTGGCCACCCGTGTCCCTACGGAAAAAGCCTATCGCAGACCAAATCCCCCTCCCAAACCTGGTATGTAAGGGCTTCCGGTTTTTCCGCCCTCCGTTGTGGATGTGCTTCGTGGGTTCTCTGCGCCTAGCAGCTGTTAGAGGGAACTTTGGGGGGCAACGCGGAGGCTACACGACCCCCAAAAAGGCTCTGGGCGTGGCCCAGGGCTGACATTGTCCGGCAGCGTCAAAAAAGGAACCCTTCGAAGCCCACGTCCTAACCAGGAGGTGAGTCGACAGAGAGTACCTAGACGCAAGGACACGAGCAATCCTCAGCAGCAAGCCTCAAAGTCCCAAAGGGTAAGAACGGCAGCTAACAAGGAGAGCTTGAGGAGAAGAGGGTCTGTGAGACTTATTAATACAAACTGAACTGCTCAGAAACAGACCCAAAAGACTAGCACATAAAGAGTAAAGAATGGTAGATTTTATCTTAAACATATTGGAAATCTTTCTCATTATACGTAAGCATAAGCAAAGATTTCTCTAACAAGTACCAGTAAGAAAAGGAAGACAGATTCAAATTTCACTCTGCAGCAGGAGTACTAGCCCATTAAAAGAAGCGGAATTCAAGGACTTAACTTGTTTTTTACTTTGAAGTGGCGTGAGCCCAGCGAAAGAGACTGAGTTAAAAGACTTGGATTGTCAGCGCTGTTTGTGGTAAAAGAGTGGAAGTTACTGGAAAACAAAGGTAAAAGAGAAGGCAACACTTTTAATATTGAACTTATATTAAACACTAACCTATAAAGATGGCAAAGATGGCATAGCGTGGTCTAGGAGAAACGGCTGGACTAATTGGAGAATCGGGAAGAGAAGAAAAGTGGCGAAAGGAGGGGCAGAACTGCACAAAAGAGGAAAGGGACTATAAAATTAAAGATGAGCATCTTTAGCTTGAGGAGGTAGTTTGTGAGAAAGGAAATACGTTTTCTGGTGTAATGAAGAGACTTTCTTCATCTAAAGTATAAGTAGGATTCCTAATTCCTTCTGCATTCTGTTTCTTTTACTATCCCTCAAGATTCAGAAACATAGGGAACCATGTCATGGTTAGATTAGTTTATAAAGATTGGCTGCGTGAGCTGCTGGTCTCCTGCTGTCACGTGCCAAAGATCCATCCCCTGGTCTGTGAGGAGAAGGAGGAAGAGATATTGGAAGAGAAATGGGAGGATGAAGTGATGGTTATGAAGATAAGAAGGAATCTTTAGTGAAGGTGAAAACAATTTATGTCAGACCAAGCGACCAGGGGATGGATGCCACCGATCTATAGATGGGGAGTGTTGATCTTTGTTCTTGAGGAACAGGGAGGCCAGAGAGAATCTGGATCACTGGGATGGGGGGAGGCAGCTCCCTGATTCAAGAAGAGTTCAGGGATGGGATGAGGAAGGGAGGAAGGGAGAATAACGCAAGCCACCTGGAGATCCTTGCAGGAAAGATGGGCCATCAATGTAGTAATCAATGAAAAAATTAAGAATTCTTTCTCTTCATTTCTCTTCATTTCTCTTCCAGGCAGCGATAGCAGTGAGGCCAGCAGCTCCAGTACAGCTCTACCCCACTCCAAGACCCAGTTCTCCCTTCGCCCAAAACCCAAGTATCTAAATAAATAAATAATAGGGATGCGGGTGGCGCTGTGGGTTAAACCACAGAGCCTAGGACTTGCCTATCAGAAGGCTGGCGGTTCGAATCCCCACGACGGAGTGAACTCCCGTTGCTCCGTCCCTGCTCTTGCCAACCTAGCAGTTCAAAAGCACGTCAAAGGGCAAGTAGATAAATAGGTAATGCTCCGGCGGGAAGGTAAAGGGCGTTTCCGTGCGCTGCTCTGGTTCAGAAGCAGCTTAGTCATGCTGGCCACATGACCCGGAAGCTGTTCATGACCGGTCCGCCAATAAAGCAAGATGAGCGCTGCAACCCCAGAGTCGGCCACGACTGGACCTAATGGTCAGGAGTCCCTTTACCTTGATATATTTCAAAAACACTGAGTCTCCAGTGTGGTCTCTCGTCACAAGGAAACAGACTTTATAAAGAGGCAACCTTTCAAACTTCTTATAAATGGAAACTGGGGAAAGCCCCCTCCAAAAGAATAGACTGTGCCCAGTGACTAGCTGATCCACATGCCTGTTCAGTTGACGCTCTAGATGCCTACTCAGTTGTTCTCCAAGGCTGTTGAAAGAGAGAATGGCCAGTGTGGCAGGCTGTGCGAGCTGCTGGCCTCCTGCTGTCGTGCCCCTAAAATCCACCCCCTGGTCTGCGAGGAGGAGGAGGAAGAGATATTGGAAGAGAAATGGAATGAGGAAGTAAATATAATTAAAGAAAGGGAGAATAGCGTAAGCCACCTGGAGATCCTTGAAGGAAAGATGGGTTGTCAACATAATAAGAAATGGAAAGATTAAAAATATTTTCTCTTCTTCTCTCTTCCGGGCAGCGACAGCAGTGAGGCCAGCAACTCCAGCACAGATCTCCCTCCCCACCAAGACCCAGTCCCCCCCTTCCCCACAAACCCAAATAGAAAAATAAAATAAAAATCATCATCATCATTATTATTCTAATCAAGTTCCTTTACAAACATGCTATTCTCTGATCATCCTTTTATCCTAGGCGGTGCTTTTTCCTACGTTTGTGAGCATGAGTGGAAATCCTGAGTCTCGCTGCAGGAGTTGACAGTTTGGCTCCTTCCCTTGTTGTTGCTCCTAGATGGAACTGCGCATGTGCGAAGACAAGACAGAGACTTCCAAACTGGATCAATAAACGTGTCACCCGTTGTCTGAAAACCACTGTCCTAATCACATGCCAGATTGTCTTTTTTGAATGAAATAAAATTCTTTCAAATAGTTTTTTAATGTTGGCATTTGTCTGTCTTGAGAAGCAATGGAGTGCGCCTACGGGGGTGAGGTCAAAAGTCAAGCAACGGTGTCAGCAGTCCCAAAGTGACCTCTCCAGGGAGCAAGACTGGGCAGTGTGTCTGCAGGTCCTGGGCTTCCCAGATGACAAGACTCCCTCTCTTGGCCTTGCAGATGGGTCTCCAAGGACAGCAGAGTTAGGCACCAGTTGGGCTGCAGGAGATGTCAGAAGGGGTTGTAAACGGCGCCATCCAACCGCCTGAGGGACTCCACTCCAGATTTGTGTAGGCTTTACTCCTTAGCCTTTTCAGCTCCCAAAGATATCCCACAAGGCAAATTAGGATCAGAGTTTTCCTTCTCTTCGATGGGCTATCTTTATAGGTGGATGAGCCCCATCTGCCCCTCACTTCCCTCCACAGCATTGCAGAAACCACCTTCTTGACCACTGGGCCCACGCTTGGTCTTGTCCGCTCAATCTGCTGGAGCCCGTCTTGGCACACAGGGGAAGTTCCTGAGCATTTGAGATTCCTTGGCTGCTCTCACCTAGTTTAGGTGGCCAGTCAAACCGTTCCCAGGATGTGGCCTCTGTCACATGCTGACCGTTTCTAGGAGCAAGAGAACAAACTTTTTATTAAAGAATGGAAATGGTTGAATGAATAGTTACAAACTGTAAACAGATAAGAACATTGGCAGGATTATTGGAATAACCTGCAGTTTAATAAGAAATCTATTTATAGCAGATGCATAAATGAAGAAATTGAGGTAATTAGGATATGCATAAGATATGGAGAATCAATTTAAAGAACTGCAGAAAGAGGGGGAAGGAAGTCAAGTTTTGAAATGCTAAAATGACTGCAAAATTATTGAAATGTATAAACTTGAAAATCATAATTCAGCTTTCCAGTTATAGCTTTTGCGGTGATGAGGCATGTGAGCCTCAACTGTCCTGCATCTACTCCAGCTGAGGAATCACACACCTCCTCCCCAAGCTAGCGAGCCCCACCTGGGCTGTGGGTCCTTGCCTTCCGTCCCTCCCATCTGACAGTTGTTAGTTCTGGAATCCTGAGCTTGAGGGGGGGTACATCCCATTTCGCCCCGTGGGACACTCACCACCCCTTAGCCACCTGCCTTTGGCGCTGCAGCAGTGATGGCTTTGGTCCCTGAAAGAGCATGCAAGATCTCTCCCAAATCTCAATACATATTTTGCTCTCCTGGACATCTTGCAAGACTTCAATGAGATCTCACAAGATCTTGCAGAAAATCTCCAATCTGTTTACCTGCAAGCACACACCTTTAATTTTTTTTCCTTATTTAGTACAAATTTCTCAATCTAACAGATTTGCACATAGGATTCTGTATCACATGAAACGGCACATTTGTTTTGTTCTATTGTTACATTATTTGTGGCCTTCTAACACTTTGGGAGAAGCCTTCTCTCCCTTTTCCCTTAAAAAATGAGGATCTATGCTTTACACTCAGCAGGAAGGCCCATTTAAAAGGAAACATGTAGTTGTTTTGCTGCTGCTTTTTTGTGTTCTCAGGTGTCCAAGTTAGCCTCCTGGCCCTGCTCCTCCACTATACCACAGCAACATCCCCCACTAGGAATCCCTACTTGGCCTTTCATTGGCCATCAGCAATATCCGGTGGAGCCAGGTGGAGAGAAATGCCCCATCTTGCCCATCTTTGGGGTTTCAAGAGGTATAGCCTCTGTGCATGTACAGAATTCATGATTCAGCAAATCTATTAGACCACTGAAAGAGTTTATTTCCTCTGATTACATTACCAAAGGAAGAAAGCAGGATTGGCTTTTCTCCCCAGGGACACAAGGAAGGGGAAGGTGTATGTTTAAGAAATCAAATTCCCCAAGGGCTGAAACTCTGTTCAGCCAGTTAAAAAACCCAAATTCTCTCCGTAGAGTGCTTCACATCTGGCGGGCAGGGCTTGTGTGCTTTGCTCATGATCCCTTGGATGTCCTGAGGCTGTTAGAGCAGCAGCCGTAAGTCTTGGGGCTCTGCTGGGAGTGAGACAGTGTCCTCAGAAGGCAAAGAGTAACTGAGGTTCCCTTTTCTCTCCCTTGGAGGCCCTGAACAAGGAGCTGGCCAGTTCAGGGCCTCCATGGGAGAGAAAAGGGGGGCCAGCACTTGTGCTCAAAGGAGCTTTCATACGCGGTCATCCTGCCCCACACTCACATTCCAAAATATCTGCATGCTCACCTATCCAAGAGGTGGTTGGTCTTGGGCTGGGGGGTCCCAGAAGGCAGAATAAGTTGAGAAGCAAAGCCCAAGAAGTTGGAGGCATCCTCTTCGCATCCACCCAAACCCAATCTAAACAGCTTGGCTCCAGAACCAGCCCCTCCCTTCAGTTCTGTTCAGTTAAGAATGTCAGTTAAGAGGGACCACCTGTATTTTCTTGATTCTTGCCTGAGGTCATAATGGGCATGCACACTGGTATCTGTTTACCTGTAAGCACACACCTTTAGTTTATCTTTTTAAAAATAAAAATAAAATACAAGTTTCTCAATCTACCAGCTTTGCACAAAACAGCAGCCGTTTTGTGATCCATGGCAGTGAAAACCCCACGTTTTATGGCGCCCCCCCCCAAAAAAATGAGGCTTCAGTGCCCTAACCCACAGGGTCACGATTTCTCCAAAGGTCCAATGTCATCTGATTCACTCCAAAGCAGCACCAAACACCCAGAGAATGCCCCCTGCAACATTGGGGGGGGGGGGCTTTGAAAACACTACATTTCCCATTGTTAGAGTGGCATACGAAGGATGAACAAGTTAAATCAGTGGTGATAGATTGGGCAAGACATGTAGGACATAACATAATGTTTGAGGATTGGGAAAGATTGTGGAAGAAAGGGGTCAAGTTCACTGCATGTACTGTACTAAAGGAAAACATAATGAAAATGATGTATAGATGGTATCTGACCCCTGTTAAATTATCAAAGATTTATCATAACTGTGATAACCATTGCTGGAAAGGTAAAGAAAAAGAAGGTACCTTCTATCATATGTGGTGGACCTGCCCCAAGGTGAAAGACTTCTGGGAAAAGATTTATAATGAATTGAAAAAAATGTTGAAATATACATTTATAAAGAAACCAGAGGCCTTTCTTCTTGGAATAACAGGTTTGGAATTGCCCCCAAAAGATGTTAAATTATACACTGGGCAACAATTTTTTACCTTTTGAATGTTGTCTAGATTTCTACAATTGATTTAGGGTATTTTTGCACTGCTGAATCAGGAAATGGCATCCGTTTCTCTCCATCAGGTCAGGTTGTTGTGCTATGTTGATTTGTAAAAAATCAGATCTTGTGACAAAACCGATTACATTTTGTGGCATTATCAGCCGATTTTTGTCAACACATATCATCCTAAATATGTTTTTAAGAGAAAATAATGTTTTTCCAACAACATATATTGATTACCTGATAGAAACATCGATTACTGTAAACTGAATGGTGGGCATTGATAAAGGTAAGAACACATAAATTGCACGTTGCTTCACCATTTTTCAAACTTCAGGGCTTGAACTTCCGTTTCTTGGAACTCCTGGAATGCTCAGCGGCAGGGAGGTCTCTCTTCAGAGTCCAACAGTAGTCAGCCATCATGACTGCGTCCCAGCGACCCTGATACCTGGTCTCCATCTCTTTCATGTCCTGATGGAATCTCTCCCCCTGCTCGTCACTCATTGAACCCAGGTTCTCAGGAAACCGGTCCATATGTGAAAATAGGCAGTGCATCTTGACGCTCATGTTGCAGCCCAGGTTTCTGAAAGCAGTCAGCATGTTTTTGACAAGTTCTGCATAGTTTCTGACCTTATTGTTGCTTAGAAAGTTCTTCACTACCAGAACAAATGCCTTCCAGGCTTCCAGTTCCATTTCGTTCATTGAGTTTCGGAACTCTGGATCTCTGATGAGCTGACGGATCTGAGGACCGTCAAAGATGCCAGCTTTCAACTTCTCCGTGGTCAATCCTGCCACAAGTGAAGCAGTCACCATCCTTGTCCAGAGCCTTTGGTGAACTGCTTGATTAAGCCGAGCTTGATGTGCAGCGGTGGGAAGAGTATTCTGTCTCTGTCCACCAGAGGGTCGTTGATGACGTTCCTTTCTTTGCAAGGCACCAATTCCTCCCGCACAGGCCAGTCCTTCTTCGTGTAATGCTGAGCACGGTCCCTACTATCCCACATGCACAGAAAACATGGGTACTTGTTGAAGCCAGACTGTTGTCCCAACAAAAAGTTCACCATCTTCAGGTCAACACAAATAAACCACTTATGCTGACCATAACCAATTTTCTCCAGCACATACTTCACTGCTTCATAGTTCTCCTTCAGTGTAGTCGAGTGAGCCAGGGGTATAGAGGCAAACTGGTTGCCGTTGTGCAGCAGAACACATTTCAGTGATCGCTTGCTGCTGTCAATGAACAGTCTCCAATCTTTGGGTTCATACTGTGGCACTCCAAGCTTGAGCAGAAGCTGCGCAATATCTGCACAGTACACCAAGTCCTTGTCTTCTGAGAAAAAACGGAGGTACTCTTGATGCCTGTTGCGGAAGAAGCTGATGTCAGAGAGGAGTTTTTTCCCCTTCAATCTGGATGCCAACAGTTCGGCAGAGTCCTTTGACAAGCTGAGGTCGCGAACTAGATCATTCAACTCCTTTTGGGAAAATGGATGTGGAGCATCATCTTCAAGAACCACTTCTTCTTCGTGTCCTTCAGCACTGGAGGCATCTTTGTCACTAATGTCTGGAAGTTCTCCGAAGACAGGCACTGGAATTTCATCACAATGGGGCAGGACTCTTGAGGAGGAGGAGAAAGGGGAGGGAACTGGAAGGGGAATATATGCTCTGCGCAAATGGCTGTGAACTCATGCTTGTTTTGTGAATCTATCACACTTGCTCCTTCTGCCACCCCGGATGGCAGAATAAAGCTTTTCTCTGAAACTATTCCTTGAGTGTCTGTTGACTCCCATTTCCCCGTCCTGGGCGCAAAGCTCTTCTCACCCGAGGCTAAAAAGGCTACAAGCAGAGTCTGTAACCTGAAGTGTATGTTAACCCGAGGTACCACTGTATCACTGAATTTGTCCATGGCAAGTCTGCGTTTATCTGCAGGTTGTTCATATGTGGTGAGTTTATACCGACCCATCTCGTTATTAAATGTGGATTATAAAATTTTTGCTGACACTTTAGCAAAGAGATTGAAAAGAGTTTTGATGGAGGAGATTCATGGAGATCAAGCGGGCTTTCTCCCGAAAAGACACTTGTCGGGCAATGTAAGGAATATAATTGACATTTTGGAAAAGTTGGAAGTGGACATTAACACTAAGGCAGTTTTGATATTTGTGGATGCCGAGAAAGCCTTTGACAACATTTCTTGGAGTTTTATGATGAAGAATCTCCGGGGGATGGGGGTAGGCCAAGGGTTTGAAAATGGTATAGGTGCAATATACTCTGAACAGAAAGCAAAATTAATTGTAAATAATGTGCTTACAGAAGAGTTCAAGATAGAAAAAGGAACACGTCAGGGGTGCCCAATCTCTCCATTACTTTTTATATCAGTCCTGGAGGTTTTGCTTAACATGATTAGAAGGGACCAGTTGGTAAAAGGGATTCAGGTCGGAGCTAAACAATACAAATTGAGAGCGTTTGCAGATGACCTGGTACTTACATTACAAGAACCGGACGCTAGTACGAAAAGGGTATTGGAATTAATACAAGAATTTGGCCATGTCGCAGGATTTAAATTGAACAAATTAAAAACTAAGGTATTGGAGAAAAATTTAACACCTTTTGAAAAAGAAAGGTTTCAGAATGAGACAGGGTTAAATGTGGTTAAGAAAGTGAAGTATTTGGGCATAAACATGACAGCTAAGAATGTGAATTTATTTAAAGATAACTATGAGAAAGTTTGGACAGAAGTGAAAAAAGATCTAGAAATCTGGTCGAACTTGAAGCTTTCCTTCTTGGGTCGAATTGCGGTTATAAAGATGAATGTATTGCCAAGAATGTTTTTTTTTTTTTTTCAAACATTGCAGATTATTGACAAGATGGACTGTTTCAAGAAGTGGCAGAAAGATATATCTAGGTTTGTCTGGCAGGGCAAGAAGCCCAGAATTAAGTTTAAGATTTTAACTGATGCTAAGGAAAGGGGGGGTTTTGCCCTGCCAGACTTCAAACTTTACTATGAAGCGGCAGCATTCTGCTGGCTGAAGGACTGGCTACTTCTTGAGAATACAGACATTTTGGATTTGGAAGGTTTTAATAACATTTTTGGGTGGCGTGCATATCTGTGGTATGACAAGGTTAAAGCTCATAAAGGTTTTAAAAATCATATTGTCAGGAAAGCACTATTTAATGTTTGGACTAGATACAAAGATTTGTTGGAAAATAGAACCCCAAGATGGTTGTCACCAATGGAAGCTAAGGCTGTTAAGAAGCTTAATATGGAATCTAGATGGCCGAGATACTGTGAAATTTTAGAACACGAAGGGGACAGATCAAAATTGCAGAGTTTTGAGAAACTAAAAGGGAAAGTGAGAGATTGGCTTCACTATTACCAAATAATAGAGGTCTTTAAGATGGACAGGAAATTTGGCTTTCAGGTGAAAAAATCAAAATTGGAGTTTGAGTTGTTAGAATCCAGTATTAAAAATTTATCAAAAATGTATAACTTGCTGCTGAAATGGAATACTCAGGATGAAACGGTTAAATCGGCAATGATTAAGTGGGCTCAGGACATTGGTCATAACATTATGTTTGCTGACTGGGAAAAGTTGTGGACCACCGGGATGAAATTTACGGCATGTAATGCCTTAAGAGAAAATGTTATGAAAATGATTTATAGGTGGTACATGACCCCAGTCAAGCTTGCAAAAATCTACCATTTGCCTGATAACAAGTGTTGGAAATGTAAAGAAAATGAAGGTGCATTCTTTCACCTTTGGTGGACATGCCCTAAGATTAAGGCTTTCTGTGAAATGATATATAATGAGTTGAAAAAGGTGTTTAAATATACCTTCCCGAAGAAACCAGAGGCCTTTCTCTTGGGTATTGTCAGCCAGGGGGTGTTAAAGAAGGATATGACTTTCTTTATGTATGCTACAACAGCAGCAAGAATACTCATCGCAAAGTACTGGAAGACACAAGATTTACCCACCCTGGAAGAATGGCAGATGAAGGTGATCGACTACATGGGTCTGGCAGAGATGACGAGCAGAATCCGAAACCAGGGAAGAGAAACGGCGGAAGAAGATTGGAAGAAATTTAAGGACTATTTAAAGAGATTTTGTAAAATTAATGAATGTTAAAATGACGTTGGATTTGAAAATAAGTGGTTATCAGCGGTATTGGATAAGTTAAAGAGAGTAAAATCAAAATTTAAGTCAAAATAAGGGAAGGACTTGCTGAATAGCTGATTAGAAATTGGAATACAGAAAGGGGAGGTATGAGGAAGTCGGGGAAGTAAGGTATAAGAAAATAAGATTTTGAAATTGTACTTGTTATATGTTTGTTGTGTTTATGGTATTGTTTTGTTTTGTCTTTGTTGTTATAAAAATTCCTAATAAAAAAAATCTATTCATATGTGGTGAGTTTGTAGAAGTCTTCAATCCAATCATAGAAGGGAGACGCATTTTTATTTTTCCAGCTCACCAGTATCAGTCTTTTTACTGTGGTAAGGGCACAGAGAGTCCACTTGTATTGCCCCTTTGTCAGGTTCCATGTGCTGGGTGTATAATTCGAACGGATATTTTGCTCGGTAAAGGTACATTTGGCCTCAGCGATGGGAGTCCAGCAAGGAATCATTTAGCCAGTGCAATGGAGGAGGAAGAGGTTGAAAATGCGAGACTTACTGGCACCTGTAGCAGCAGCAGCAGCAGCAACTGGAGCATGGCCTGCAGTGCCACCTGATGGCCCACCTCGGAACTTCCATGCCCATCCCAGATTTAAAGCTTTAGGCATGTGTTTTACACACATATACACACACACACACAAACACACACACACACACACACACACACAAATAATAATTCACAAGCAGGAAATATCCCAAACAGCTCTTCCCCTGAAATATACTCGGAGTCGAGAGTGGATTTCATGCTCTATATTCAGCTCATAGTAGCGAGGAATGAAAGTTCCCCCACAATATCTGCTTTATATACATTATTTACACAATGGGCTGCACGTGATTGGCTAATTCTGGGATTCTCCTGTAGGCCAATCAGGTTGTGGATTCACTTCCACCTGGAGCTGGATTGGGTGGCTCCTGCGGACCAGACTGCTGCATTGTTCTAGGACCAATCAGACTGCTGCATGTTGGATCCTATTGTTCTAGGACCAATCAGACTGTAGCATTTTGGATCCTATTCAACTCAGTACATAACATCCCCACAAACCACCCCCAAATCCCCCAGCATAGGAATAGTGTGAGTGGAGGCTGGGTGCACCACATTGGAGACCCCAGGCGGAGTAGTAGGGGAATCTCATCCTTTACTTCCACACAAGGGTGACAGGCCAAATCATCTGTCAGGATAGATATGGTGGCCACGATTTCGCTGAAAACCCGATGTCTTAGGATTCACAACAAAGCAACGGCAAACACCTGCTAAAGACCCCCTGAAATGTTTGGCAGTGAAAACCCCACATTTCATGGCACCCCCAAAAATGAGCCTTTGGCGCCCTAACTCATGGGATCCCAATTTCTCCCAAAGTCAGACGTTGTCCGATTCACTCCAAAGTGGCGCCAAACACCCAGAGAATGCCCCCTGCAAGGTTTGGGGGTGAAAACACTACGTTTCACATCGCCCCACAAAATGAGCCCTCGACGCCGTAACCCACATGGTTGTCAGGGGCTGGACTGAGGAGGAATGGTGGGAGCCCCCCCCCCTCGAGGACCTGCTCCACAACTACAATTTATAAAGATTATAATCCAAGTTAACGAGATCTTCTTGCAATTAGAGGTCAAGAGATATGTAAAAGTCAGTGCTTTATATGATTCAGCCACATGGTGGAGCAATACACAAAGATTAAAGAAGCCATGATAGCCAGCTCTGAAAAGCTGGGATGGTTTGTGTCTTCCAAGGCATGGCAGTGTGGCTTGAAGTTAATGACTTGTAACACCTCACAGTCATCATCATAATATAATAATAATAATTTATTATTTATACCCAGCCACTCTGGGCAGCTTCCAACAAAATATTAAAATAAAAAAGTCTGTCAAACATTCAAAGCTTCCCAGAACAGGGCTGCCTTCAGATGTCTTCTAAATGTCAGGTAGCTGTTTATCTCTTTGACATCTGGTGGGAGGGGGTTCCACAGGGCAGGCATCACTACCCTGTAACTTGGCTTCTCGTAGGGAGGGAACCGCCAAAAGGCCCTCAGCGCTGGACCTCAGTGTCCAGGCAGAATGATGGGGGTGGAGGCGCTCCTTCAGGTATACTGGGCCTTTGAGGCCGTTTAGGGCTTTAAAGGTCAGCACCAACACTTTGAATTGTGCCCGGAAACATACTGAGAGCCAATGTAGGTCTTGGGGGCCACTCCCAGTCACCAGTCTAGCTGCCGCATTCTGGATTAGTTGTAGTTTCCGGGTCACCTTCAAAGGTAGCCCCAAGTAGAGCGCATTGCAGTAATCCAAGCGGGAGATAACCAGAGCATGCACCACTCTGGCGAGGCAATCCGCAGGCAGATAGGGTCTCAGCCTGCGTACTAGATGAAGCTGGTCAACAGCTGCCCTGGACACAGAATTGACCTGCGCCTCCATGGACACCATGAACTGAAAGGTCCCGGGGGCGTTACCCTGAGCCTCAGCCACAAGGAATGTGCAGCAGCAGAAAATGGTAACGCTGTTCTAGATTGCATCTATGGAAGTCCAGGGTCCTGATGAAACAAAGTCCAAGTCCTACTCTCTCCTACCTTGGTCAGGCCACACCTGGAGTCCTGTGTCCAGTTCTGGGCAGCATCATTCAAGAAGGATGTTGACAAGCTGGAATGTGTGCAGAGGAGGGCAACCAAGACAACCAAGGGTCTGGAAACTAAGATTGAAGAGAAACACTTGTAGGAGCTGGGTAGGTTTGGCCTGGAAAAGAGGAAACTGAGAGGAGATGACAGCCATCTTCCAATATCTTAAGGGCTGTCACATGGAAGAGGGAACAAGCTTGTTTTCTCCTGCTCTAGATGGTAGGACTCGAACCCATGGATTCAAGTTATAAGAAAGTAGACTAAACATTCATAAAAACTTTCTGACAGTAAGGGCTGTTTGGCATTGGAACAGATTCCCATGAGAGGTGGTGGAAACTCCTTCCTTGGAGGTTACTAAGCAGAGGTTGGGTGGCCGTCTGCCATGGATGCTTTTGCTGAGATTCCTGCATCCCAGGGGGTTGGACTAGATGACCCTTGGTGTCCCTTCCAGCTATAAGTTTCTATGATTCTATGAAATTGATCTGGATTAATGACAGCCATCCACCAGTTCCATATGCAAAACTGCTTCCCACCCCACCCCCTTACTGATTAATATATATAAAAATACATTAAATTAGACAAATAATAACTTACAAAAAGGATCAATAAACGTGTCACCTTTATTATATAAACTGTTATCATAATCACATGTCAAAATTTCTTTTGTGAATGAAATAAAATGGTTTCAATCAGTTTTTAATAACCAACAATCAAATGTAGTGCTTGGGGTACAGCTTAGATCAATTCCCCAGATGTTCAGTGTCCAGGGGTTCAGTGCCTGGCACCCAGAAACTCATGGCAAAGGGGAGTCTGGCACCAAGTAACTCATAACATTTCACTTCCTTGCAAGCTAAGGAAAGCTGTTGATTGGCAGAAGACACTGGGCAGAAACAGAAAGAAACAGGGGGATGAGGGGGTCTAAGGGTGAAGTCCTGCTCCTGTCCATCCTAATACTGGACAGATGATTACAGGATGTTGAGAAGGGTCATTTTTTACTATTAATTGAGAAACAGCAGCCATAGTCTAGGCCAGGAGTGTTTTTCCTTGGTGACACCGCCATGTTGAAAAGTGTGTGTTTGCTAGGTGTTTCCTGTCCTGTCCAGAAATGCACCGTGCTGGATGAAGCCAGCTCTAGATCCTTCCTAAATAAATAAAATAAAAACCCACTGGAAGATATATTTGAAAAATTAATGTTAAGGGGAACAATTCACATTGTTAAGCAAGGTAGCTAAAGCAACAGGGTCAGGGCCTCCATTGTGACACGTTCCCCTGCTGAGTGACTTGGCTGAGGACTTTGGGAAGAGCAACTACTTGAGGATAGTTCAGGAGAAAGGAGGTGGTTTGTGAGAAGTAATGATGTTTTCCGGCAAAATAAAGATTTCTTCTTCTTGAGTGTAAGTAGAATGTCTAATTCTTTCTGCATTCTGCTTCTTTTGCTCTCCCTCAGGATTTAGAAACATAGGGCAGTAAGGCAATCTGGAAAAAGCCTAAGTAAAGGTACAGGGACCCCTGACCGTTAGGTCCAGTCGCGGACGACTCTAGGGTTGCGCGCTCATCTCGCTCTATAGGCTGAGGGAGCCGGCGTACAGCTTCCGGGTCATGTGGCCAGGATGACGAAGCCGCTTCTGGCAAAAGCAGAGCAGTGCACGGAAAGGCTGTTTACCTTCCCGACAGAACGGCACCTACCGTATTTTTGGCCCTATAGGACGCACCGGACCATAAGACGCACCGGATTATAGGAGGGGGAGAACAGGGGGGGGGATTCTCTCCCTCTCTGCTCAGTGTCCCTTCAGCGAAGCGGCAGGAGAAATGGAGCCCCTTCCATTTCTCCTCCCGCTTCGCTGAAGGGGCGCTGCGCAGAGAGGGAAAAATGTGCACCGACCCCTCTCGCTCTCCAGGCTTCAGGCGGCTATCCGCAAGCCTTCTGAGTGCAGCGGGAACTCCTGCTGCACTTGGAAGGCTTGCGGATAGCTGCCTGAAGCCCCCAGAGTGCAGCCTTTGAAGCCTCCGCAGAGCAGCGGGGTGAAGGCACCCCGCTGCCCTGCGGAGGCTTTGTGCAGCCATCCCCAAGCTAGAACAGTGAGACGGAGCACCGCGCAGCGCTCCTTCTGCCTGCTCTGGCTTTGGGCTTAGCTGCGCAGCCTGCATTCACTCCATAGGGCGCACACAAATTTTCCCTTAATTTTTGTTTTTTTTATAATATATTTTTTATTAGCAAACCAATCAAATCACAATAGTTCCAAATTACAAAACCGAATTTTAAATTTTGGTTGGGGGTACCCATGCTTCGAGCTCAGAAAGGAATCCAATCATCTCTAATTTCTGCTGCTTTGATCATTTTCCCTTAATTTTTGGAGGGGGAAAAGTGTGTCCTATAGAGTGAAAAATACGGTATTTATCTACTTCCACTTTCGAACTGCTAGGTGACTTCAGGTGGCTATCCGCAAGCCTTCGAAGTACAGCGGGAACTCCTGCTGCGCTCCGAAAGCTTGCGGATAGCTGCCTGAAGCCAACGGAGTGCAGCCTTTGAAGCCTCTGCAGAGCAGCGGGGTGAAGGCACCCCGCTGTCCTGCGGAGGCTTTGCGCAGCCATCCCCAAGCTAGAACAGTGAGACGGAGCGCTGCGCAGCGCTCCGCCTCACTGTTCTGGCTTTGGGGACGGCCTTTGAAGCCTTTGCAGGGCAGCAGGGGGGCTTCACCCTGCTTCCCTGCGGAGGCTTTGCGCAGCTAACCCCAAGCTAGAACAGCGAGACGGAGCGCTGCGCAGCGCTCCTTCTCCCTGCTCTGGCTTTGGGCTTAGCTGCGCAGCCTGCATTCACTCCATAGGGCGCACACAAATTTTCCCTTAATTTTTGTTTTTTTTATAATATATTTTTTATTAGCAAACCAATCAAATCACATTAGTTCCAAATTACAAAACCGAATTTTAAATTTTTGTTGGGGGTACCCATGCTTTGAGCTCTTAAAGGAATCCAATCATCTCTTATTTCTGCTGCTTTGATCATTTCCCCTTAATTTTTGGAGGGGGGAAATAGCGTCCTATAGAGCGAAAAATACGGTATTTATCTACTTCGACTTTGTGCTTTCGAACTGCTAGGTTGGCAGGTGCTGGGACCGAGCAGCGGGAGCTCACCCCGTCGCGGGGATTCGAACTGCCGACCTTCTGATCAGCAAGCCCTAGGCTCTGTGGCCACCCGTGTCCCTACGGAAAAAGCCTATCGCAGACCAAATCCCCCTCCCAAACCTGGTATGTAAGGGCTTCCGGTTTTTCCGCCCTCCGTTGTGGATGTGCTTCGTGGGTTCTCTGCGCCTAGCAGCTGTTAGAGGGAACTTTGGGGGGCAACGCGGAGGCTACACGACCCCCAAAAAGGCTCTGGGCGTGGCCCAGGGCTGACATTGTCCGGCAGCGTCAAAAAAGGAACCCTTCGAAGCCCACGTCCTAACCAGGAGGTGAGTCGACAGAGAGTACCTAGACGCAAGGACACGAGCAATCCTCAGCAGCAAGCCTCAAAGTCCCAAAGGGTAAGAACGGCAGCTAACAAGGAGAGCTTGAGGAGAAGAGGGTCTGTGAGACTTATTAATACAAACTGAACTGCTCAGAAACAGACCCAAAAGACTAGCACATAAAGAGTAAAGAATGGTAGATTTTATCTTAAACATATTGGAAATCTTTCTCATTATACGTAAGCATAAGCAAAGATTTCTCTAACAAGTACCAGTAAGAAAAGGAAGACAGATTCAAATTTCACTCTGCAGCAGGAGTACTAGCCCATTAAAAGAAGCGGAATTCAAGGACTTAACTTGTTTTTTACTTTGAAGTGGCATGAGCCCAGCAAAAGAGACTGAGTTAAAAGACTTGGATTGTCAGCGCTGTTTGTGGTAAAAGAGTGGAAGTTACTGGAAAACAAAGGTAAAAGAGAAGGCAACACTTTTAATATTGAACTTATATTAAACACTAACCTATAAAGATGGCAAAGATGGCATAGCGTGGTCTAGGAGAAACGGCTGGACTAATTGGAGAATCGGGAAGAGAAGAAAAGTGGCGAAAGGAGGGGCAGAACTGCACAAAAGAGGAAAGGGACTATAAAATTAAAGATGAGCATCTTTAGCTTGAGGAGGTAGTTTGTGAGAAAGGAAATACGTTTTCTGGTGTAATGAAGAGACTTTCTTCATCTAAAGTATAAGTAGGATTCCTAATTCCTTCTGCATTCTGTTTCTTTTACTATCCCTCAAGATTCAGAAACATAGGGAACCATGTCATGGTTAGATTAGTTTATAAAGATTGGCTGCGTGAGCTGCTGGTCTCCTGCTGTCACGTGCCAAAGATCCATCCCCTGGTCTGTGAGGAGGAGGAGGAAGAGATATTGGAAGAGAAATGGGAGGATGAAGTGATGGTTATGAAGATCAGAAGGAATCTTTAGTGAAGGTGAAAACAATTTATGTAAGACCAAGCGACCAGGGGATGGATGCCACCGATCTATAGATGGGGAGTGTTGATCTTTGTTCTTGAGGAACAGGGAGGCCAGAGAGAATCTGGATCACTGGGATGGGGGGAGGCAGCTCCCTGATTCAAGAAGAGTTCAGGGATGGGATGAGGAAGGGAGGAAGGGAGAATAACGCAAGCCACCTGGAGATCCTTGCAGGAAAGATGGGCCATCAATGTAGTAATCAATGAAAAAATTAAGAATTCTTTCTCTTCATTTCTCTTCATTTCTCTTCATTTCTCTTCCAGGCAGCGATAGCAGTGAGGCCAGCAGCTCCAGTACAGCTCTACCCCACTCCAAGACCCAGTTCTCCCTTCGCCCAAAACCCAAGTATCTAAATAAATAAATAATAGGGATGCGGGTGGCGCTGTGGGTTAAACCACAGAGCCTAGGACTTGCCTATCAGAAGGCTGGCGGTTCGAATCCCCACGACGGAGTGAACTCCCGTTGCTCGGTCCCTGCTCCTGCCAACCTAGCAGTTCAAAAGCACGTCAAAGGGCAAGTAGATAAATAGGTAATGCTCCGGCGGGAAGGTAAAGGGCATTTCCGTGCGCTGCTCTGGTTCAGAAGCAGCTTAGTCATGCTGGCCACATGACCCGGAAGCTGTTCATGACCGGTCCGCCAATAAAGCAAGATGAGCGCTGCAACCCCAGAGTCGGCCACGACTGGACCTAATGGTCAGGAGTCCCTTTACCTTGATATATTTCAAAAACACTGAGTCTCCAGTGTGGTCTCTCATCACAAGGAAACAGACTTTATAAAGAGGCAACCTTTCAAACTTCTTATAAATGGAAACTGGGGAAAGCCCCCTCCAAAAGAATAGACTGTGCCCAGTGACTAGCTGATCCACATGCCTGTTCAGTTGACACTCTAGATGCCTACTCAGTTGTTCTCCAAGGCTGTTGAAAGAGAGAATGGCCAGTGTGGCAGGCTGTGCGAGCTGCTGGCCTCCTGCTGTCGTGCCCCTAAAATCCACCCCCTGGTCTGCGAGGAGGAGGAGGAAGAGATATTGGAAGAGAAATGGAATGAGGAAGTAAATATAATTAAAGAAAGGGAGAATAGCGTAAGCCACCTGGAGATCCTTGAAGGAAAGATGGGTTGTCAACATAATAAGAAATGGAAAGATTAAAAATATTTTCTCTTCTTCTCTCTTCCGGGCAGCGACAGCAGTGAGGCCAGCAACTCCAGCACAGATCTCCCTCCCCACCAAGACCCAGTCCCCCCCTTCCCCACAAACCCAAATAGAAAAATAAAATAAAAATCATCATCATCATTATTATTCTAATCAAGTTCCTTTACAAACATGCTATTCTCTGATCATCCTTTTATCCTAGGTGGTGCTTTTTCCTACGTTTGTGAGCATGAGTGGAAATCCTGAGTCTCGCTGCAGGAGTTGACAGTTTGGCTCCTTCCCTTGTTGTTGCTCCTAGATGGAACTGCGCATGTGCGAAGACAAGACAGAGCCTTCCAAACTGGATCAATAAACGTGTCACCCGTTGTCTGAAAACCACTGTCCTAATCACATGCCAGATTGTCTTTTTTGAATGAAATAAAATTCTTTCAAATAGTTTTTTAATGTTGGCATTTGTCTGTCTTGAGAAGCAATGGAGTGCGCCTACGGGGGTGAGGTCAAAAGTCAAGCAACGGTGTCAGCAGTCCCAAAGTGACCTCTCCAGGAAGCAAGACTGGGCAGTGTGTCTGGAGGTCCTCGGCTTCCCAGATGACAAGACTCCCTCTCTTGGCCTTGCAGATGTGTCTCCAAGGAAAGCAGAGTTAGGCACCAGTTGGGCTGTAGGAGATGTCAGAAGGGGTTGTAAACGGCGCCATCCAACCGCCTGAGGGACTCCACTCCAGATTTGTGTAGGGTTTACTCCTTAGCCTTTTCAGCTCCCAAAGATATCCCACAAGGCAAATTAGGATCAGAGTTTTCCTTCTCTTCGATGGGCTATCTTTATAGGTGGATGAGCCCCATCTGCCCCTCACTTCCCTCCACAGCATTGCAGAAACCACCTTCTTGACCACTGGGCCCACGCTTGGTCTTGTCCGCTCAATCTGCTGGAGCCCGTCTTTGCACACAGGGGAAGTTCCTGAGCATTTGAGACTCCTTGGCTGCTCTCACCTGGTTTAGGTGGCCAGTCAAACCGTTCCCAGGATGTGGCCTCTGTCACATGCTGACCGTTTCTAGGAGCAAGAGAACAAACTTTTTATTAAAGAATGGAAATGGTTTAATAAAAAGTTAAAATGGTTTAATGAATAGTTACAAACTGTAAACAGATAAGAACATTGGCAGGATTATTGGAATAACCTGCAGTTGAATAAGATTATATATTTAAAGCAGATGCATAAATGAAGAAATTGAGGTAATTAGGATATGCATAAGATATGAAGAATCAATTTAAGGAACTGCAGAAAGAGGGGGAAGGAAGTCAAGTTTTGAAATGTTAAAATGACTGCAAAATTATTGAAATGTATAAACTTGAAAATCATAATTCAGCTTTCCAGTTATAGCTTTTGCGGTGATGAGGCATGTGAGCCTCAACTGTCCTGCATCTACTGCATTTTTTTTTCTTATTTAGTACAAATTTCTCAATCTAACAGATTTGCACATAGGATTCTGTATCACATGAAACGGCACATTTGTTTTGTTCTATTGTTACATTATTTGTGGCCTTCTAACACTTTGGGAGAAGCCTTCTCTCCCTTTTCCCTTAAAAAATGAGGATCTATGCTTTACACTCAGCAGGAAGGCCCATTTAAAAGGAAACATGTAGTTGTTTTGCTGCTGCTTTTTTGTGTTCTCAGGTGTCCAAGTTAGCCTCCTGGCCCTGCTCCTCCACTATACCACAGCAACATCCCCCACTAGGAATCCCTACTTGGCCTTTCATTGGCCATCAGCAATATCCGGTGGAGCCAGGTGGAGAGAAATGCCCCATCTTGCCCATCTTTGGGGTTTCAAGAGGTATAGCCTCTGTGCATGTACAGAATTCATGATTCAGCAAATCTATTAGACCACTGAAAGAGTTTATTTCCTCTGATTACATTACCAAAGGAAGAAAGCAGGATTGACTTTTCTCCCCAGGGACACAAGGAAGGGGAAGGTGTATGTTTAAGAAATCAAATTCCCCAAGGGCTGAAACTCTGTTCAGCCAGTTAAAAAACCCAAATTCTCTCCGTAGAGTGCTTCACATCTGGCGGGCAGGGCTTGTGTGCTTTGCTCATGATCCCTTGGATGTCCTGAGGCTGTTAGAGCAGCAGCCGTAAGTCTTGGGGCTCTGCTGGGAGTGAGACAGTGTCCTCAGAAGGCAAAGAGTAACTGAGGTTCCCTTTTCTCTCCCTTGGAGGCCCTGAACCAGGAGCTGGCCAGTTCAGGGCCTCCATGGGAGAGAAAAGGGGAGCCAGCACTTGTGCTCAAAGGAGCTTTCATACGCGGTCATCCTGCCCCACACTCACATTCCAAAATATCTACATGCTCACCTATCCAAGAGGTGGTTGGTCTTGGGCTGGGGGGTCCCAGAAGGCAGAATAAGTTGAGAAGCAAAGCCCAAGAAGTTGGAGGCATCCTCTTCGCATCCACCCAAACCCAATCTAAACAGCTTGGCTCCAGAACCAGCCCCTCCCTTCAGTTCTGTTCAGTTCAGAATGTCAGTTAAGAGGGACCACCTGTATTTTCTTGATTCTTGCCTGAGGTCATAATGGGCATGCACACTGGTATCTGTTTACCTGTAAGCACACACCTTTAGTTTATCTTTTTAAAAATAAAAATAAAATACAAGTTTCTCAATCTACCAGCTTTGCACAAAACAGCAGCCGTTTTGTGATCCATGGCAGTGAAAACCCCACGTTTTATGGCGCCCCCCCCCCAAAAAAAATGAGGCTTCAGTGTCCTAACCCACAGGGTCACAATTTCTCCAAAGGTCCAATGTCATCTGATTCACTCCAAAGCAGCACCAAACACCCAGAGAATGCCCCCTGCAACATTGGGGGGGGGGGGCTTTGAAAACACTACATTTCCCATTGTTAGAGTGGCATACGAAGGATGAACAAGTTAAATCAGTGGTGATAGATTGGGCAAGACATGTAGGACATAACATAATGTTTGAGGATTGGGAAAGATTGTGGAAGAAAGGGGTCAAGTTCACTGCATGTACTGTACTAAAGGAAAACATAATGAAAATGATGTATAGATGGTATCTGACCCCTGTTAAATTATCAAAGATTTATCATAACTGTGATAACCATTGCTGGAAAGGTAAAGAAAAAGAAGGTACCTTCTATCATATGTGGTGGACCTGCCCCAAGGTGAAAGACTTCTGGGAAAAGATTTATAATGAATTGAAAAAAATGTTGAAATATACATTTATAAAGAAACCAGAGGCCTTTCTTCTTGGAATAACAGGTTTGGAATTGCCCCCAAAAGATGTTAAATTATACACTGGGCAACAATTTTTTACCTTTTGAATGTTGTCTAGATTTCTACAATTGATTTAGGGTCTTTTTGCACTGCTGAATCAGGAAATGGCATCCGTTTCTCTCCATCAGGTCAGGTTGTTGTGCTATGTTGATTTGTAAAAAATCAGATCTTGTGACAAAACCGATTACATTTTGTGGCATTATCAGCTGATTTTTGTCAACACATATCATCCTAAATATGTTTTTAAGAGAAAATAATGTTTTTCCAACAACATCTATTGATTACCTGATAGAAACATCGATTACTGTAAACTGAATGGTGGGCATTGATAAAGGTAAGAACACATAAATTGCACGTTGCTTCACCATTTTTCAAACTTCAGGGCTTGAACTTCCGTTTCTTGGAACTCCTGGAATGCTCAGCGGCAGGGAGGTCTCTCTTCAGAGTCCAACAGTAGTCAGCCATCATGACTGCGTCCCAGCGACCCTGATACCTGGTCTCCATCTCTTTCATGTCCTGATGGAATCTCTCCCCCTGCTCGTTACTCATTGAACCCAGGTTCTCAGGAAACCGGTCCATATGTGAAAATAGGTAGTGCATCTTGACGCTCATGTTGCAGCCCAGGTTTCTGAAAGCAGTCAGCATGTTGTTGACAAGTTCTGCATAGTTTCTGACCTTATTGTTGCTTAGAAAGTTCTTCACTACCAGAACAAATGCCTTCCACGCTTCCAGTTCCATTTCGTTCATTGAGTTTCGGAACTCTGGATCTCTGATGAGCTGACGGATCTGAGGACCGTCAAAGATGCCAGCTTTCAACTTCTCCATGGTCAATCCTGCCACAAGTGAAGCAGTCACCATCCTTGTCCAGAGCCTTTGGTGAACTGCTTGATTAAGCCGAGCTTGATGTGCAGCGGTGGGAAGAGTATTCTGTCTCTGTCCACCAGAGGGTCGTTGATGACGTTCCTTTCTTTGCAAGGCACCAATGCCTCCCGCACAGGCCAGTCCTTCTTCGTGTAATGCTGAGCACGGTCCCTACTATCCCACATGCACAGAAAACATGGGTACTTGTTGAAGCCAGACTGTTGTCCCAACAAAAAGTTCACCATCTTCAGGTCAACACAAATAAACCACTTATGCTGACCATAACCAATTTTCTCCAGCACATACTTCACTGCTTCATAGTTCTCCTTCAGTGTAGTCGAGTGAGCCAGGGGTATAGAGGCAAACTGGTTGCCGTTGTGCAGCAGAACACATTTCAGTGATCGCTTGCTGCTGTCAATGAACAGTCTCCAATCTTTGGGTTCATACTGTGGCACTCCAAGCTTGAGCAGAAGCTGCGCAATATCTGCACAGTACACCAAGTCCTTGTCTTCTGAGAAAAAACGGAGGTACTCTTGATGCCTGTTGCGGAAGAAGCTGATGTCAGAGAGGAGTTTTTTCCCCTTCAATCTGGATGCCAACAGTTCGGCAGAGTCCTTTGACAAGCTGAGGTCGCGAACTAGATCATTCAACTCCTTTTGGGAAAATGGATGTGGAGCATCATCTTCAAGAACCACTTCTTCTTCGTGTCCTTCAGCACTGGAGGCATCTTTGTCACTAATGTCTGGAAGTTCTCCGAAGACAGGCACTGGAATTTCATCACAATGGGGCAGGACTCTTGAGGAGGAGGAGAAAGGGGAGGGAACTGGAAGGGGAATATATGCTCTGCGCAAATGGCTGTGAACTCATGCTTGTTTTGTGAATCTATCACACTTGCTCCTTCTGCCACCCCGGATGGCAGAATAAAGCTTTTCTCTGAAACTATTCCTTGAGTGTCTGTTGACTCCCATTTCCCCGTCCTGGGCGCAAAGCTCTTCTCACCCGAGGCTAAAAAGGCTACAAGCAGAGTCTGTAACCTGAAGTGTATGTTAACCCGAGGTACCACTGTATCACTGAATTTGTCCATGGCAAGTCTGCGTTTATCTGCAGGTTGTTCATATGTGGTGAGTTTATACCGACCCATCTCGTTATTAAATGTGGATTATAAAATTTTTGCTGACATTTTAGCAAAGAGATTGAAAAGAGTTTTGATGGAGGAGATTCATGGAGATCAAGCGGGCTTTCTCCCGAAAAGACACTTGTCGGGCAATGTAAGGAATATAATTGACATTTTGGAAAAGTTGGAAGTGGACATTAACACTAAGGCAGTTTTGATATTTGTGGATGCCGAGAAAGCCTTTGACAACATTTCTTGGAGTTTTATGATGAAGAATCTCCGGGGGATAGGGGTAGGCCAAGGGTTTGAAAATGGTATAGGTGCAATATACTCTGAACAGAAAGCAAAATTAATTGTAAATAATGTGCTTACAGAAGAGTTCAAGATAGAAAAAGGAACACGTCAGGGGTGCCCAATCTCTCCATTACTTTTTATATCAGTCCTGGAGGTTTTGCTTAACATGATTAGAAGGGACCAGTTGGTAAAAGGGATTCAGGTCGGAGCTAAACAATACAAATTGAGAGCGTTTGCAGATGACCTGGTACTTACATTACAAGAACCGGACGCTAGTACGAAAAGGGTATTGGAATTAATACAAGAATTTGGCCATGTCGCAGGATTTAAATTGAACAAATTAAAAACTAAGGTATTGGAGAAAAATTTAACACCTTTTGAAAAAGAAAGGTTTCAGAATGAGACAGGGTTAAATGTGGTTAAGAAAGTGAAGTATTTGGGCATAAACATGACAGCTAAGAATGTGAATTTATTTAAAGATAACTATGAGAAAGTTTGGACAGAAGTGAAAAAAGATCTAGAAATCTGGTCGAACTTGAAGCTTTCCTTGTTGGGTCGAATTGCGGTTATAAAGATGAATGTATTGCCAAGAATTTTTTTTTTTTTTTTCAAACATTGCAGATTATTGACAAGATGGACTGTTTCAAGAAGTGGCAGAAAGATATATCTAGGTTTGTCTGGCAGGGCAAGAAGCCCAGAATTAAGTTTAAGATTTTAACTGATGCTAAGGAAAGGGGGGGTTTTGCCCTGCCAGACTTCAAACTTTACTATGAAGCGGCAGCATTCTGCTGGCTGAAGGACTGGCTACTTCTTGAGAATACAGACATTTTGGATTTGGAAGGTTTTAATAACATTTTTGGGTGGCGTGCATATCTGTGGTATGACAAGGTTAAAGCTCATAAAGGTTTTAAAAATCATATTGTCAGGAAAGCACTATTTAATGTTTGGACTAGATACAAAGATTTGTTTGAAAATAGAACCCCAAGATGGTTGTCACCAATGGAAGCTAAGGCTGTTAAGAAGCTTAATATGGAATCTAGATGGCCGAGATACTGTGAAATTTTAGAACACGAAGGGGACAGATAAAAATTGCAGAGTTTTAAGAAACTAAAAGGGAAAGTGAGAGATTGGCTTCACTATTACCAAATAATAGAGGTCTTTAAGATGGACAGGAAATTTGGCTTTCAGGTGAAAAAATCAAAATTGGAGTTTGAGTTGTTAGAATCCAGTAGTAAAAATTTATCAAAAATGTATAACTTGCTGCTGAAATGGAATACTCAGGATGAAACGGTTAAATCGGCAATGATTAAGTGGGCTCAGGACATTGGTCATAACATTATGTTTGCTGACTGGGAAAAGTTGTGGACCACCGGGATGAAATTTACGGCATGTAATGCCTTAAGAGAAAATGTTATGAAAATGATTTATAGGTGGTACATGACCCCAGTCAAGCTTGCAAAAATCTACCATTTGCCTGATAACAAGTGTTGGAAATGTAAAGAAAATGAAGGTGCATTCTTTCACCTTTGGTGGACATGCCCTAAGATTAAGGCTTTCTGTGAAATGATATATAATGAGTTGAAAAAGGTGTTTAAATATACCTTCCCGAAGAAACCAGAGGCCTTTCTCTTGGGTATTGTCAGCCAGGGGGTGTTAAAGAAGGATATGACTTTCTTTATGTATGCTACAACAGCAGCAAGAATACTCATCGCAAAGTACTGGAAGACACAAGATTTACCCACCCTGGAAGAATGGCAGATGAAGGTGATCGACTACATGGGTCTGGCAGAGATGACGAGCAGAATCCGAAACCAGGGAAGAGAAACGGCGGAAGAAGATTGGAAGAAATTTAAGGACTATTTAAAGAGATTTTGTAAAATTAATGAATGTTAAAATGACGTTGGATTTGAAAATAAGTGGTTATCAGCGGTATTGGATAAGTTAAAGAGAGTAAAATCAAAATTTAAGTCAAAATAAGGGAAGGACTTGCTGAATAGCTGATTAGAAATTGGAATACAGAAAGGGGAGGTATGAGGAAGTCGGGGAAGTAAGGTATAAGAAAATAAGATTTTGAAATTGTACTTGTTATATGTTTGTTGTGTTTATGGTATTGTTTTGTTTTGTCTTTGTTGTTATAAAAATTCCTAATAAAAAAAATCTATTCATATGTGGTGAGTTTGTAGAAGTCTTCAATCCAATCATAGAAGGGAGACGCATTTTTATTTTTCCAGCTCACCAGTATCAGTCTTTTTACTGTGGTAAGGGCACAGAGAGTCCACTTGTATTGCCCCTTTGTCAGGTTCCATGTGCTGGGTGTATAATTCGAACGGATATTTTGCTCGGTAAAGGTACATTTGGCCTCAGCGATGGGAGTCCAGCAAGGAATCATTTAGCCAGTGCAATGGAGGAGTAAGAGGTTGAAAATGCGAGACTTACTGGCACCTGTAGCAGCAGCAGCAGCAGCAACTGGAGCATGGCCTGCAGTGCCACCTGATGGCCCACCTCGGAACTTCCATGCCCATCCCAGATTTAAAGCTTTAGGCATGTGTTTTACACACATATACACACACACACACACACACAAACACACACACACACACACACAAATAATAATTCACAAGCAGGAAATATCCCAAACAGCTCTTCCCCTGAAATATACTCGGAGTCGAGAGTGGATTTCATGCTCTATATTCAGCTCATAGTAGCGAGGAATGAAAGTTCCCCCACAATATCTGCTTTATATACATTATTTACACAATGGGCTGCACGTGATTGGCTAATTCTGGGATTCTCCTGTAGGCCAATCAGGTTGTGGATTCACTTCCACCTGGAGCTGGATTGGGTGGCTCCTGCGGACCAGACTGCTGCATTGTTCTAGGACCAATCAGACTGCTGCATGTTGGATCCTATTGTTCTAGGACCAATCAGACTGTAGCATTTTGGATCCTATTCAACTCAGTACATAACATCCCCACAAACCACCCCCAAATCCCCCAGCATAGGAATAGTGTGAGTGGAGGCTGGGTGCACCACATTGGAGACCCCAGGCGGAGTAGTAGGGGAATCTCATCCTTTACTTCCACACAAGGGTGACAGGCCAAATCATCTGTCAGGATAGATATGGTGGCCACGATTTCGCTGAAAACCCGATGTCTTAGGATTCACAACAAAGCAACGGCAAACACCTGCTAAAGACCCCCTGAAATGTTTGGCAGTGAAAACCCCACATTTCATGGCACCCCCAAAAATGAGCCTTTGGCGCCCTAACTCATGGGATCCCAATTTCTCCCAAAGTCAGACGTTGTCCGATTCACTCCAAAGTGGCGCCAAACACCCAGAGAATGCCCCCTGCAAGGTTTGGGGGTGAAAACACTACGTTTCACATCGCCCCACAAAATG
>NW_027554799.1:0-28066 GCF_964188315.1 Podarcis muralis
AAAAGGAGGAGGAGGATTTCTATATGGTAAATGTTTCAAAGTGGGGACTTCATCTGTGGTATGTCACAAATGGGACCTGCACCCAATTGTTGCAGTGTGTTCTGCTGCTTCTGTTTAGAGTTCCAGCCAGCTCTTCCCTCCAAGTGCATTACACAAGCACGCACACACAGAGACACGGGGACGCCCCATTCCATAATGATAATTTTATTCTTTATACCCCACACAACTGACTGGGTTGCCCCAGCCGCTCTGGGCGGCATCCATCATGTATAAAAACATAATAAAACACTAGATGTTTTTAAAAAAACACCCTTCAGTGTACAAGATTGCCTTCAGACGGCTTGGGAGTCGGAGAACTCCATACCCCCCAACATTTCTCCTTTGAAAATAGGGACACCCTAAGGAAAAGAGATTAACAGTAATCCTTCAAGTGGTTTGGCTATGCGTTGGTTAATGGGTTAATTGGTGAGCTATGAGGTAAAGGGGAGGGTCAGATGCCTTGTCAATCAAAGAATGCCTTGTCAACCAACCAGAGGCAGCTTTGCAAACCCAGCAGCCTTGTCAACCAACCAGAAGCCGTTTGTCAATGCCAGCAGCCTTGTCAACCAATCAGAGGGAGCATTTTCACTCCCAGCAGTAGGTATAAAACCAGCAGGCCAATGGCCTGCGCTCAGGCCAATGGCCTGCGCTCAGGCCAATGGCCTGCGCGCTCCTTTCCCTCTGGATTTGACTTTTCCTCTTCTCTCCCCCCCCCCACCTAATCTCAGGTTTTTTGTTTTCTTTATTTCCTTTACCACTCTTTCCTTCTTTCACACTCTTCCAGATTGTGCAACGTTTCCTCTTTCCTTCCTGGTCCTTTTGTCTCCTGCTTTTACAGAGGTCAGCACAAAAGGAGGAGGAGGATTTCTATATGGTAAATGTTTCAAAGTGGGGACTTCATCTGTGGTATGTCACAAATGGGACCTGCACCCAATTGTTGCAGTGTGTTCTGCTGCTTCTGTTTAGAGTTCCAGCCAGCTCTTCCCTCCAAGTGCATTACACAAGCACGCACACACAGAGACACGGGGACGCCCCATTCCATAATGATAATTTTATTCTTTATACCCCACACAACTGACTGGGTTGCCCCAGCCGCTCTGGGCGGCATCCATCATGTATAAAAACATAATAAAACACTAGATGTTTTTAAAAAAACACCCTTCAGTGTACAAGATTGCCTTCAGACGGCTTGGGAGTCGGAGAACTCCATACCCCCCAACATTTCTCCTTTGAAAATAGGGACACCCTAAGGAAAAGAGATTAACAGTAATCCTTCAAGTGGTTTGGCTATGCGTTGGTTAATGGGTTAATTGGTGAGCTATGAGGTAAAGGGGAGGGTCAGATGCCTTGTCAATCAAAGAATGCCTTGTCAACCAACCAGAGGCAGCTTTGCAAACCCAGCAGCCTTGTCAACCAACCAGAAGCCGTTTGTCAATGCCAGCAGCCTTGTCAACCAATCAGAGGGAGCATTTTCACTCCCAGCAGTAGGTATAAAACCAGCAGGCCAATGGCCTGCGCTCAGGCCAATGGCCTGCGCTCTCTTTTCCCTCTGGATTTGACTTTTCCTCTTCTCTCCCCCCCCCCACCTAATCTCAGGTTTTTTGTTTTCTTTATTTCCTTTACCACTCTTTCCTTCTTTCACACTCTTCCAGATTGTGCAACGTTTCCTCTTTCCTTCCTGGTCCTTTTGTCTCCTGCTTTTACAGAGGTCAGCACAAAAGGAGGAGGAGGATTTCTATATGGTAAATGCTTCAAAGTGGGGACTTCATCTGTGGTATGTCACAAATGGGACCTGCACCCAATTGTTGCAGTGTGTTCTGCTGCTTCTGTTTAGAGTTCCAGCCAGCTCTTCCCTCCAAGTGCATTACACAAGCACGCACACACAGAGACACGGGGACGCCCCATTCCATAATGATAATTTTATTCTTTATACCCCACACAACTGACTGGGTTGCCCCAGCCGCTCTGGGCGGCATCCATCATGTATAAAAACATAATAAAACACTAGATGTTTTTAAAAAAACACCCTTCAGTGTACAAGATTGCCTTCAGACGGCTTGGGAGTCGGAGAACTCCATACCCCCCAACATTTCTCCTTTGAAAATAGGGACACCCTAAGGAAAAGAGATTAACAGTAATCCTTCAAGTGGTTTGGCTATGCGTTGGTTAATGGGTTAATTGGTGAGCTATGAGGTAAAGGGGAGGGTCAGATGCCTTGTCAATCAAAGAATGCCTTGTCAACCAACCAGAGGCAGCTTTGCAAACCCAGCAGCCTTGTCAACCAACCAGAAGCCGTTTGTCAATGCCAGCAGCCTTGTCAACCAATCAGAGGGAGCATTTTCACTCCCAGCAGTAGGTATAAAACCAGCAGGCCCGGCCTGCGCTCAGGCCAATGGCCTGCGCTCAGGCCAATGGCCTGCGCTCAGGCCAATGGCCTGCGCTCAGGCCAATGGCCTGCGCTCAGGCCAATGGCCTGCGCTCAGGCCAATGGCCTGCGCTCAGGCCAATGGCCTGCGCTCAGGCCAATGGCCTGCGCTCAGGCCAATGGCCTGCGCTCAGGCCAATGGCCTGCGCTCAGGCCAATGGCCTGCGCTCAGGCCAATGGCCTGCGCTCAGGCCAATGGCCTGCGCTCAGGCCAATGGCCTGCGCTCAGGCCAATGGCCTGCGCTCAGGCCAATGGCCTGCGCTCAGGCCAATGGCCTGCGCTCAGGCCAATGGCCTGCGCTCAGGCCAATGGCCTGCGCTCAGGCCAATGGCCTGCGCTCAGGCCAATGGCCTGCGCTCAGGCCAATGGCCTGCGCGCTCCTTTCCCTCTGGATTTGACTTTTCCTCTTCTCTCCCCCCCCCCCACCTAATCTCAGGTTTTTTGTTTTCTTTATTTCCTTTACCACTCTTTCCTTCTTTCACACTCTTCCAGATTGTGCAACGTTTCCTCTTTCCTTCCTGGTCCTTTTGTCTCCTGCTTTTACAGAGGTCAGCACAAAAGGAGGAGGAGGATTTCTATATGGTAAATGTTTCAAAGTGGGGACTTCATCTGTGGTATGTCACAAATGGGACCTGCACCCAATTGTTGCAGTGTGTTCTGCTGCTTCTGTTTAGAGTTCCAGCCAGCTCTTCCCTCCAAGTGCATTACACAAGCACGCACACACAGAGACACGGGGACGCCCCATTCCATAATGATAATTTTATTCTTTATACCCCACACAACTGACTGGGTTGCCCCAGCCGCTCTGGGCGGCATCCATCATGTATAAAAACATAATAAAACACTAGATGTTTTTAAAAAAACACCCTTCAGTGTACAAGATTGCCTTCAGACGGCTTGGGAGTCGGAGAACTCCATACCCCCCCAACATTTCTCCTTTGAAAATAGGGACACCCTAAGGAAAAGAGATTAACAGTAATCCTTCAAGTGGTTTGGCTATGCGTTGGTTAATGGGTTAATTGGTGAGCTATGAGGTAAAGGGGAGGGTCAGATGCCTTGTCAATCAAAGAATGCCTTGTCAACCAACCAGAGGCAGCTTTGCAAACCCAGCAGCCTTGTCAACCAACCAGAAGCCGTTTGTCAATGCCAGCAGCCTTGTCAACCAATCAGAGGGAGCATTTTCACTCCCAGCAGTAGGTATAAAACCAGCAGGCCAATGGCCTGCGCTCAGGCCAATGGCCTGCGCTCTCTTTTCCCTCTGGATTTGACTTTTCCTCTTCTCTCCCCCCCCCCACCTAATCTCAGGTTTTTTGTTTTCTTTATTTCCTTTACCACTCTTTCCTTCTTTCACACTCTTCCAGATTGTGCAACGTTTCCTCTTTCCTTCCTGGTCCTTTTGTCTCCTGCTTTTACAGAGGTCAGCACAAAAGGAGGAGGAGGATTTCTATATGGTAAATGCTTCAAAGTGGGGACTTCATCTGTGGTATGTCACAAATGGGACCTGCACCCAATTGTTGCAGTGTGTTCTGCTGCTTCTGTTTAGAGTTCCAGCCAGCTCTTCCCTCCAAGTGCATTACACAAGCACGCACACACAGAGACACGGGGACGCCCCATTCCATAATGATAATTTTATTCTTTATACCCCACACAACTGACTGGGTTGCCCCAGCCGCTCTGGGCGGCATCCATCATGTATAAAAACATAATAAAACACTAGATGTTTTTAAAAAAACACCCTTCAGTGTACAAGATTGCCTTCAGACGGCTTGGGAGTCGGAGAACTCCATACCCCCCAACATTTCTCCTTTGAAAATAGGGACACCCTAAGGAAAAGAGATTAACAGTAATCCTTCAAGTGGTTTGGCTATGCGTTGGTTAATGGGTTAATTGGTGAGCTATGAGGTAAAGGGGAGGGTCAGATGCCTTGTCAATCAAAGAATGCCTTGTCAACCAACCAGAGGCAGCTTTGCAAACCCAGCAGCCTTGTCAACCAACCAGAAGCCGTTTGTCAATGCCAGCAGCCTTGTCAACCAATCAGAGGGAGCATTTTCACTCCCAGCAGTAGGTATAAAACCAGCAGGCCCGGCCTGCGCTCAGGCCAATGGCCTGCGCTCAGGCCAATGGCCTGCGCTCAGGCCAATGGCCTGCGCTCAGGCCAATGGCCTGCGCTCAGGCCAATGGCCTGCGCTCAGGCCAATGGCCTGCGCTCAGGCCAATGGCCTGCGCTCAGGCCAATGGCCTGCGCTCAGGCCAATGGCCTGCGCTCAGGCCAATGGCCTGCGCTCAGGCCAATGGCCTGCGCTCAGGCCAATGGCCTGCGCTCAGGCCAATGGCCTGCGCTCAGGCCAATGGCCTGCGCTCAGGCCAATGGCCTGCGCTCAGGCCAATGGCCTGCGCTCAGGCCAATGGCCTGCGCTCAGGCCAATGGCCTGCGCTCAGGCCAATGGCCTGCGCTCAGGCCAATGGCCTGCGCTCAGGCCAATGGCCTGCGCTCAGGCCAATGGCCTGCGCTCAGGCCAATGGCCTGCGCTCAGGCCAATGGCCTGCGCTCAGGCCAATGGCCTGCGCTCAGGCCAATGGCCTGCGCTCAGGCCAATGGCCTGCGCTCTCCTTTCCCTCTGGATTTGACTTTTCCTCTTCTCTCCCCCCCCCCACCTAATCTCAGGTTTTTTGTTTTCTTTATTTCCTTTACCACTCTTTCCTTCTTTCACACTCTTCCAGATTGTGCAACGTTTCCTCTTTCCTTCCTGGTCCTTTTGTCTCCTGCTTTTACAGAGGTCAGCACAAAAGGAGGAGGAGGATTTCTATATGGTAAATGCTTCAAAGTGGGGACTTCATCTGTGGTATGTCACAAATGGGACCTGCACCCAATTGTTGCAGTGTGTTCTGCTGCTTCTGTTTAGAGTTCCAGCCAGCTCTTCCCTCCAAGTGCATTACACAAGCACGCACACACAGAGACACGGGGACGCCCCATTCCATAATGATAATTTTATTCTTTATACCCCACACAACTGACTGGGTTGCCCCAGCCGCTCTGGGCGGCATCCATCATGTATAAAAACATAATAAAACACTAGATGTTTTTAAAAAAACACCCTTCAGTGTACAAGATTGCCTTCAGACGGCTTGGGAGTCGGAGAACTCCATACCCCCCAACATTTCTCCTTTGAAAATAGGGACACCCTAAGGAAAAGAGATTAACAGTAATCCTTCAAGTGGTTTGGCTATGCGTTGGTTAATGGGTTAATTGGTGAGCTATGAGGTAAAGGGGAGGGTCAGATGCCTTGTCAATCAAAGAATGCCTTGTCAACCAACCAGAGGCAGCTTTGCAAACCCAGCAGCCTTGTCAACCAACCAGAAGCCGTTTGTCAATGCCAGCAGCCTTGTCAACCAATCAGAGGGAGCATTTTCACTCCCAGCAGTAGGTATAAAACCAGCAGGCCCGGCCTGCGCTCAGGCCAATGGCCTGCGCTCAGGCCAATGGCCTGCGCTCAGGCCAATGGCCTGCGCTCAGGCCAATGGCCTGCGCTCAGGCCAATGGCCTGCGCTCAGGCCAATGGCCTGCGCTCAGGCCAATGGCCTGCGCTCAGGCCAATGGCCTGCGCTCAGGCCAATGGCCTGCGCTCAGGCCAATGGCCTGCGCTCAGGCCAATGGCCTGCGCTCAGGCCAATGGCCTGCGCTCAGGCCAATGGCCTGCGCTCAGGCCAATGGCCTGCGCTCAGGCCAATGGCCTGCGCTCAGGCCAATGGCCTGCGCTCAGGCCAATGGCCTGCGCTCAGGCCAATGGCCTGCGCTCAGGCCAATGGCCTGCGCTCAGGCCAATGGCCTGCGCTCAGGCCAATGGCCTGCGCTCTCCTTTCCCTCTGGATTTGACTTTTCCTCTTCTCTCCCCCCCCCCCACCTAATCTCAGGTTTTTTGTTTTCTTTATTTCCTTTACCACTCTTTCCTTCTTTCACACTCTTCCAGATTGTGCAACGTTTCCTCTTTCCTTCCTGGTCCTTTTGTCTCCTGCTTTTACAGAGGTCAGCACAAAAGGAGGAGGAGGATTTCTATATGGTAAATGTTTCAAAGTGGGGACTTCATCTGTGGTATGTCACAAATGGGACCTGCACCCAATTGTTGCAGTGTGTTCTGCTGCTTCTGTTTAGAGTTCCAGCCAGCTCTTCCCTCCAAGTGCATTACACAAGCACGCACACACAGAGACACGGGGACGCCCCATTCCATAATGATAATTTTATTCTTTATACCCCACACAACTGACTGGGTTGCCCCAGCCGCTCTGGGCGGCATCCATCATGTATAAAAACATAATAAAACACTAGATGTTTTTAAAAAAACACCCTTCAGTGTACAAGATTGCCTTCAGACGGCTTGGGAGTCGGAGAACTCCATACCCCCCCAACATTTCTCCTTTGAAAATAGGGACACCCTAAGGAAAAGAGATTAACAGTAATCCTTCAAGTGGTTTGGCTATGCGTTGGTTAATGGGTTAATTGGTGAGCTATGAGGTAAAGGGGAGGGTCAGATGCCTTGTCAATCAAAGAATGCCTTGTCAACCAACCAGAGGCAGCTTTGCAAACCCAGCAGCCTTGTCAACCAACCAGAAGCCGTTTGTCAATGCCAGCAGCCTTGTCAACCAATCAGAGGGAGCATTTTCACTCCCAGCAGTAGGTATAAAACCAGCAGGCCAATGGCCTGCGCTCAGGCCAATGGCCTGCGCTCAGGCCAATGGCCTGCGCTCTCTTTTCCCTCTGGATTTGACTTTTCCTCTTCTCTCCCCCCCCCCACCTAATCTCAGGTTTTTTGTTTTCTTTATTTCCTTTACCACTCTTTCCTTCTTTCACACTCTTCCAGATTGTGCAACGTTTCCTCTTTCCTTCCTGGTCCTTTTGTCTCCTGCTTTTACAGAGGTCAGCACAAAAGGAGGAGGAGGATTTCTATATGGTAAATGCTTCAAAGTGGGGACTTCATCTGTGGTATGTCACAAATGGGACCTGCACCCAATTGTTGCAGTGTGTTCTGCTGCTTCTGTTTAGAGTTCCAGCCAGCTCTTCCCTCCAAGTGCATTACACAAGCACGCACACACAGAGACACGGGGACGCCCCATTCCATAATGATAATTTTATTCTTTATACCCCACACAACTGACTGGGTTGCCCCAGCCGCTCTGGGCGGCATCCATCATGTATAAAAACATAATAAAACACTAGATGTTTTTAAAAAAACACCCTTCAGTGTACAAGATTGCCTTCAGACGGCTTGGGAGTCGGAGAACTCCATACCCCCCAACATTTCTCCTTTGAAAATAGGGACACCCTAAGGAAAAGAGATTAACAGTAATCCTTCAAGTGGTTTGGCTATGCGTTGGTTAATGGGTTAATTGGTGAGCTATGAGGTAAAGGGGAGGGTCAGATGCCTTGTCAATCAAAGAATGCCTTGTCAACCAACCAGAGGCAGCTTTGCAAACCCAGCAGCCTTGTCAACCAACCAGAAGCCGTTTGTCAATGCCAGCAGCCTTGTCAACCAATCAGAGGGAGCATTTTCACTCCCAGCAGTAGGTATAAAACCAGCAGGCCAATGGCCTGCGCTCAGGCCAATGGCCTGCGCTCAGGCCAATGGCCTGCGCTCAGGCCAATGGCCTGCGCTCAGGCCAATGGCCTGCGCTCTCCTTTCCCTCTGGATTTGACTTTTCCTCTTCTCTCCCCCCCCCCACCTAATCTCAGGTTTTTTGTTTTCTTTATTTCCTTTACCACTCTTTCCTTCTTTCACACTCTTCCAGATTGTGCAACGTTTCCTCTTTCCTTCCTGGTCCTTTTGTCTCCTGCTTTTACAGAGGTCAGCACAAAAGGAGGAGGAGGATTTCTATATGGTAAATGTTTCAAAGTGGGGACTTCATCTGTGGTATGTCACAAATGGGACCTGCACCCAATTGTTGCAGTGTGTTCTGCTGCTTCTGTTTAGAGTTCCAGCCAGCTCTTCCCTCCAAGTGCATTACACAAGCACGCACACACAGAGACACGGGGACGCCCCATTCCATAATGATAATTTTATTCTCTATACCCCACACAACTGACTGGGTTGCCCCAGCCGCTCTGGGCGGCATCCATCATGTATAAAAACATAATAAAACACTAGATGTTTTTAAAAAAAACACCCTTCAGTGTACAAGATTGCCTTCAGACGGCTTGGGAGTCGGAGAACTCCATACCCCCCAACATTTCTCCTTTGAAAATAGGGACACCCTAAGGAAAAGAGATTAACAGTAATCCTTCAAGTGGTTTGGCTATGCGTTGGTTAATGGGTTAATTGGTGAGCTATGAGGTAAAGGGGAGGGTCAGATGCCTTGTCAATCAAAGAATGCCTTGTCAACCAACCAGAGGCAGCTTTGCAAACCCAGCAGCCTTGTCAACCAACCAGAAGCCGTTTGTCAATGCCAGCAGCCTTGTCAACCAATCAGAGGGAGCATTTTCACTCCCAGCAGTAGGTATAAAACCAGCAGGCCAATGGCCTGCGCTCTCTTTTCCCTCTGGATTTGACTTTTCCTCTTCTCTCCCCCCCCCCACCTAATCTCAGGTTTTTTGTTTTCTTTATTTCCTTTACCACTCTTTCCTTCTTTCACACTCTTCCAGATTGTGCAACGTTTCCTCTTTCCTTCCTGGTCCTTTTGTCTCCTGCTTTTACAGAGGTCAGCACAAAAGGAGGAGGAGGATTTCTATATGGTAAATGCTTCAAAGTGGGGACTTCATCTGTGGTATGTCACAAATGGGACCTGCACCCAATTGTTGCAGTGTGTTCTGCTGCTTCTGTTTAGAGTTCCAGCCAGCTCTTCCCTCCAAGTGCATTACACAAGCACGCACACACAGAGACACGGGGACGCCCCATTCCATAATGATAATTTTATTCTTTATACCCCACACAACTGACTGGGTTGCCCCAGCCGCTCTGGGCGGCATCCATCATGTATAAAAACATAATAAAACACTAGATGTGTTTAAAAAAACACCCTTCAGTGTACAAGATTGCCTTCAGACGGCTTGGGAGTCGGAGAACTCCATACCCCCCAACATTTCTCCTTTGAAAATAGGGACACCCTAAGGAAAAGAGATTAACAGTAATCCTTCAAGTGGTTTGGCTATGCGTTGGTTAATGGGTTAATTGGTGAGCTATGAGGTAAAGGGGAGGGTCAGATGCCTTGTCAATCAAAGAATGCCTTGTCAACCAACCAGAGGCAGCTTTGCAAACCCAGCAGCCTTGTCAACCAACCAGAAGCCGTTTGTCAATGCCAGCAGCCTTGTCAACCAATCAGAGGGAGCATTTTCACTCCCAGCAGTAGGTATAAAACCAGCAGGCCAATGGCCTGCGCTCAGGCCAATGGCCTGCGCTCAGGCCAATGGCCTGCGCTCAGGCCAATGGCCTGCGCTCTCCTTTCCCTCTGGATTTGACTTTTCCTCTTCTCTCCCCCCCCCCCCACCTAATCTCAGGTTTTTTGTTTTCTTTATTTCCTTTACCACTCTTTCCTTCTTTCACACTCTTCCAGATTGTGCAACGTTTCCTCTTTCCTTCCTGGTCCTTTTGTCTCCTGCTTTTACAGAGGTCAGCACAAAAGGAGGAGGAGGATTTCTATATGGTAAATGTTTCAAAGTGGGGACTTCATCTGTGGTATGTCACAAATGGGACCTGCACCCAATTGTTGCAGTGTGTTCTGCTGCTTCTGTTTAGAGTTCCAGCCAGCTCTTCCCTCCAAGTGCATTACACAAGCACGCACACACAGAGACACGGGGACGCCCCATTCCATAATGATAATTTTATTCTTTATACCCCACACAACTGACTGGGTTGCCCCAGCCGCTCTGGGCGGCATCCATCATGTATAAAAACATAATAAAACACTAGATGTTTTTAAAAAAACACCCTTCAGTGTACAAGATTGCCTTCAGACGGCTTGGGAGTCGGAGAACTCCATACCCCCCAACATTTCTCCTTTGAAAATAGGGACACCCTAAGGAAAAGAGATTAACAGTAATCCTTCAAGTGGTTTGGCTATGCGTTGGTTAATGGGTTAATTGGTGAGCTATGAGGTAAAGGGGAGGGTCAGATGCCTTGTCAATCAAAGAATGCCTTGTCAACCAACCAGAGGCAGCTTTGCAAACCCAGCAGCCTTGTCAACCAACCAGAAGCCGTTTGTCAATGCCAGCAGCCTTGTCAACCAATCAGAGGGAGCATTTTCACTCCCAGCAGTAGGTATAAATCCAGCAGGCCAATGGCCTGCGCTCAGGCCAATGGCCTGCGCTCAGGCCAATGGCCTGCGCTCTCCTTTCCCTCTGGATTTGACTTTTCCTCTTCTCTCCCCCCCCCCCACCTAATCTCAGGTTTTTTGTTTTCTTTATTTCCTTTACCACTCTTTCCTTCTTTCACACTCTTCCAGATTGTGCAACGTTTCCTCTTTCCTTCCTGGTCCTTTTGTCTCCTGCTTTTACAGAGGTCAGCACAAAAGGAGGAGGAGGATTTCTATATGGTAAATGTTTCAAAGTGGGGACTTCATCTGTGGTATGTCACAAATGGGACCTGCACCCAATTGTTGCAGTGTGTTCTGCTGCTTCTGTTTAGAGTTCCAGCCAGCTCTTCCCTCCAAGTGCATTACACAAGCACGCACACACAGAGACACGGGGACGCCCCATTCCATAATGATAATTTTATTCTTTATACCCCACACAACTGACTGGGTTGCCCCAGCCGCTCTGGGCGGCATCCATCATGTATAAAAACATAATAAAACACTAGATGTTTTTAAAAAAACACCCTTCAGTGTACAAGATTGCCTTCAGACGGCTTGGGAGTCGGAGAACTCCATACCCCCCAACATTTCTCCTTTGAAAATAGGGACACCCTAAGGAAAAGAGATTAACAGTAATCCTTCAAGTGGTTTGGCTATGCGTTGGTTAATGGGTTAATTGGTGAGCTATGAGGTAAAGGGGAGGGTCAGATGCCTTGTCAATCAAAGAATGCCTTGTCAACCAACCAGAGGCAGCTTTGCAAACCCAGCAGCCTTGTCAACCAACCAGAAGCCGTTTGTCAATGCCAGCAGCCTTGTCAACCAATCAGAGGGAGCATTTTCACTCCCAGCAGTAGGTATAAATCCAGCAGGCCCGGCCTGCGCTCAGGCCAATGGCCTGCGCTCAGGCCAATGGCCTGCGCTCAGGCCAATGGCCTGCGCTCAGGCCAATGGCCTGCGCTCAGGCCAATGGCCTGCGCTCAGGCCAATGGCCTGCGCTCAGGCCAATGGCCTGCGCTCAGGCCAATGGCCTGCGCTCAGGCCAATGGCCTGCGCTCAGGCCAATGGCCTGCGCTCAGGCCAATGGCCTGCGCTCAGGCCAATGGCCTGCGCTCAGGCCAATGGCCTGCGCTCAGGCCAATGGCCTGCGCTCAGGCCAATGGCCTGCGCTCAGGCCAATGGCCTGCGCTCAGGCCAATGGCCTGCGCTCAGGCCAATGGCCTGCGCTCAGGCCAATGGCCTGCGCTCAGGCCAATGGCCTGCGCTCAGGCCAATGGCCTGCGCTCAGGCCAATGGCCTGCGCTCAGGCCAATGGCCTGCGCTCAGGCCAATGGCCTGCGCTCAGGCCAATGGCCTGCGCTCTCCTTTCCCTCTGGATTTGACTTTTCCTCTTCTCTCCCCCCCCCCACCTAATCTCAGGTTTTTTGTTTTCTTTATTTCCTTTACCACTCTTTCCTTCTTTCACACTCTTCCAGATTGTGCAACGTTTCCTCTTTCCTTCCTGGTCCTTTTGTCTCCTGCTTTTACAGAGGTCAGCACAAAAGGAGGAGGAGGATTTCTATATGGTAAATGTTTCAAAGTGGGGACTTCATCTGTGGTATGTCACAAATGGGACCTGCACCCAATTGTTGCAGTGTGTTCTGCTGCTTCTGTTTAGAGTTCCAGCCAGCTCTTCCCTCCAAGTGCATTACACAAGCACGCACACACAGAGACACGGGGACGCCCCATTCCATAATGATAATTTTATTCTTTATACCCCACACAACTGACTGGGTTGCCCCAGCCGCTCTGGGCGGCATCCATCATGTATAAAAACATAATAAAACACTAGATGTTTTTAAAAAAACACCCTTCAGTGTACAAGATTGCCTTCAGACGGCTTGGGAGTCGGAGAACTCCATACCCCCCAACATTTCTCCTTTGAAAATAGGGACACCCTAAGGAAAAGAGATTAACAGTAATCCTTCAAGTGGTTTGGCTATGCGTTGGTTAATGGGTTAATTGGTGAGCTATGAGGTAAAGGGGAGGGTCAGATGCCTTGTCAATCAAAGAATGCCTTGTCAACCAACCAGAGGCAGCTTTGCAAACCCAGCAGCCTTGTCAACCAACCAGAAGCCGTTTGTCAATGCCAGCAGCCTTGTCAACCAATCAGAGGGAGCATTTTCACTCCCAGCAGTAGGTATAAAACCAGCAGGCCCGGCCTGCGCTCAGGCCAATGGCCTGCGCTCAGGCCAATGGCCTGCGCTCAGGCCAATGGCCTGCGCTCAGGCCAATGGCCTGCGCTCAGGCCAATGGCCTGCGCTCAGGCCAATGGCCTGCGCTCAGGCCAATGGCCTGCGCTCAGGCCAATGGCCTGCGCTCAGGCCAATGGCCTGCGCTCAGGCCAATGGCCTGCGCTCAGGCCAATGGCCTGCGCTCAGGCCAATGGCCTGCGCTCAGGCCAATGGCCTGCGCTCAGGCCAATGGCCTGCGCTCAGGCCAATGGCCTGCGCTCAGGCCAATGGCCTGCGCTCAGGCCAATGGCCTGCGCTCAGGCCAATGGCCTGCGCTCAGGCCAATGGCCTGCGCTCAGGCCAATGGCCTGCGCTCAGGCCAATGGCCTGCGCTCAGGCCAATGGCCTGCGCTCAGGCCAATGGCCTGCGCTCAGGCCAATGGCCTGCGCTCAGGCCAATGGCCTGCGCTCAGGCCAATGGCCTGCGCTCAGGCCAATGGCCTGCGCTCTCCTTTCCCTCTGGATTTGACTTTTCCTATTCTCTCCCCCCCCCCCCACCTAATCTCAGGTTTTTTGTTTTCTTTATTTCCTTTACCACTCTTTCCTTCTTTCACACTCTTCCAGATTGTGCAACGTTTCCTCTTTCCTTCCTGGTCCTTTTGTCTCCTGCTTTTACAGAGGTCAGCACAAAAGGAGGAGGAGGATTTCTATATGGTAAATGTTTCAAAGTGGGGACTTCATCTGTGGTATGTCACAAATGGGACCTGCACCCAATTGTTGCAGTGTGTTCTGCTGCTTCTGTTTAGAGTTCCAGCCAGCTCTTCCCTCCAAGTGCATTACACAAGCACGCACACACAGAGACACGGGGACGCCCCATTCCATAATGATAATTTTATTCTTTATACCCCACACAACTGACTGGGTTGCCCCAGCCGCTCTGGGCGGCATCCATCATGTATAAAAACATAATAAAACACTAGATGTTTTTAAAAAAACACCCTTCAGTGTACAAGATTGCCTTCAGACGGCTTGGGAGTCGGAGAACTCCATACCCCCCAACATTTCTCCTTTGAAAATAGGGACACCCTAAGGAAAAGAGATTAACAGTAATCCTTCAAGTGGTTTGGCTATGCGTTGGTTAATGGGTTAATTGGTGAGCTATGAGGTAAAGGGGAGGGTCAGATGCCTTGTCAATCAAAGAATGCCTTGTCAACCAACCAGAGGCAGCTTTGCAAACCCAGCAGCCTTGTCAACCAACCAGAAGCCGTTTGTCAATGCCAGCAGCCTTGTCAACCAATCAGAGGGAGCATTTTCACTCCCAGCAGTAGGTATAAAACCAGCAGGCCAATGGCCTGCGCTCAGGCCAATGGCCTGCGCTCAGGCCAATGGCCTGCGCTCTCCTTTCCCTCTGGATTTGACTTTTCCTCTTCTCTCCCCCCCCCCACCTAATCTCAGGTTTTTTGTTTTCTTTATTTCCTTTACCACTCTTTCCTTCTTTCACACTCTTCCAGATTGTGCAACGTTTCCTCTTTCCTTCCTGGTCCTTTTGTCTCCTGCTTTTACAGAGGTCAGCACAAAAGGAGGAGGAGGATTTCTATATGGTAAATGTTTCAAAGTGGGGACTTCATCTGTGGTATGTCACAAATGGGACCTGCACCCAATTGTTGCAGTGTGTTCTGCTGCTTCTGTTTAGAGTTCCAGCCAGCTCTTCCCTCCAAGTGCATTACACAAGCACGCACACACAGAGACACGGGGACGCCCCATTCCATAATGATAATTTTATTCTTTATACCCCACACAACTGACTGGGTTGCCCCAGCCGCTCTGGGCGGCATCCATCATGTATAAAAACATAATAAAACACTAGATGTTTTTAAAAAAACACCCTTCAGTGTACAAGATTGCCTTCAGACGGCTTGGGAGTCGGAGAACTCCATACCCCCCAACATTTCTCCTTTGAAAATAGGGACACCCTAAGGAAAAGAGATTAACAGTAATCCTTCAAGTGGTTTGGCTATGCGTTGGTTAATGGGTTAATTGGTGAGCTATGAGGTAAAGGGGAGGGTCAGATGCCTTGTCAATCAAAGAATGCCTTGTCAACCAACCAGAGGCAGCTTTGCAAACCCAGCAGCCTTGTCAACCAACCAGAAGCCGTTTGTCAATGCCAGCAGCCTTGTCAACCAATCAGAGGGAGCATTTTCACTCCCAGCAGTAGGTATAAAACCAGCAGGCCCGGCCTGCGCTCAGGCCAATGGCCTGCGCTCAGGCCAATGGCCTGCGCTCAGGCCAATGGCCTGCGCTCAGGCCAATGGCCTGCGCTCAGGCCAATGGCCTGCGCTCAGGCCAATGGCCTGCGCTCAGGCCAATGGCCTGCGCTCAGGCCAATGGCCTGCGCTCAGGCCAATGGCCTGCGCTCAGGCCAATGGCCTGCGCTCAGGCCAATGGCCTGCGCTCAGGCCAATGGCCTGCGCTCAGGCCAATGGCCTGCGCTCAGGCCAATGGCCTGCGCTCAGGCCAATGGCCTGCGCTCAGGCCAATGGCCTGCGCTCAGGCCAATGGCCTGCGCTCAGGCCAATGGCCTGCGCTCAGGCCAATGGCCTGCGCTCAGGCCAATGGCCTGCGCTCAGGCCAATGGCCTGCGCTCAGGCCAATGGCCTGCGCTCAGGCCAATGGCCTGCGCTCTCCTTTCCCTCTGGATTTGACTTTTCCTATTCTCTCCCCCCCCCCCCACCTAATCTCAGGTTTTTTGTTTTCTTTATTTCCTTTACCACTCTTTCCTTCTTTCACACTCTTCCAGATTGTGCAACGTTTCCTCTTTCCTTCCTGGTCCTTTTGTCTCCTGCTTTTACAGAGGTCAGCACAAAAGGAGGAGGAGGATTTCTATATGGTAAATGTTTCAAAGTGGGGACTTCATCTGTGGTATGTCACAAATGGGACCTGCACCCAATTGTTGCAGTGTGTTCTGCTGCTTCTGTTTAGAGTTCCAGCCAGCTCTTCCCTCCAAGTGCATTACACAAGCACGCACACACAGAGACACGGGGACGCCCCATTCCATAATGATAATTTTATTCTTTATACCCCACACAACTGACTGGGTTGCCCCAGCCGCTCTGGGCGGCATCCATCATGTATAAAAACATAATAAAACACTAGATGTTTTTAAAAAAACACCCTTCAGTGTACAAGATTGCCTTCAGACGGCTTGGGAGTCGGAGAACTCCATACCCCCCAACATTTCTCCTTTGAAAATAGGGACACCCTAAGGAAAAGAGATTAACAGTAATCCTTCAAGTGGTTTGGCTATGCGTTGGTTAATGGGTTAATTGGTGAGCTATGAGGTAAAGGGGAGGGTCAGATGCCTTGTCAATCAAAGAATGCCTTGTCAACCAACCAGAGGCAGCTTTGCAAACCCAGCAGCCTTGTCAACCAACCAGAAGCCGTTTGTCAATGCCAGCAGCCTTGTCAACCAATCAGAGGGAGCATTTTCACTCCCAGCAGTAGGTATAAAACCAGCAGGCCAATGGCCTGCGCTCAGGCCAATGGCCTGCGCTCTCCTTTCCCTCTGGATTTGACTTTTCCTCTTCTCTCCCCCCCCCCCCACCTAATCTCAGGTTTTTTGTTTTCTTTATTTCCTTTACCACTCTTTCCTTCTTTCACACTCTTCCAGATTGTGCAACGTTTCCTCTTTCCTTCCTGGTCCTTTTGTCTCCTGCTTTTACAGAGGTCAGCACAAAAGGAGGAGGAGGATTTCTATATGGTAAATGTTTCAAAGTGGGGACTTCATCTGTGGTATGTCACAAATGGGACCTGCACCCAATTGTTGCAGTGTGTTCTGCTGCTTCTGTTTAGAGTTCCAGCCAGCTCTTCCCTCCAAGTGCATTACACAAGCACGCACACACAGAGACACGGGGACGCCCCATTCCATAATGATAATTTTATTCTTTATACCCCACACAACTGACTGGGTTGCCCCAGCCGCTCTGGGCGGCATCCATCATGTATAAAAACATAATAAAACACTAGATGTTTTTAAAAAAACACCCTTCAGTGTACAAGATTGCCTTCAGACGGCTTGGGAGTCGGAGAACTCCATACCCCCCAACATTTCTCCTTTGAAAATAGGGACACCCTAAGGAAAAGAGATTAACAGTAATCCTTCAAGTGGTTTGGCTATGCGTTGGTTAATGGGTTAATTGGTGAGCTATGAGGTAAAGGGGAGGGTCAGATGCCTTGTCAATCAAAGAATGCCTTGTCAACCAACCAGAGGCAGCTTTGCAAACCCAGCAGCCTTGTCAACCAACCAGAAGCCGTTTGTCAATGCCAGCAGCCTTGTCAACCAATCAGAGGGAGCATTTTCACTCCCAGCAGTAGGTATAAAACCAGCAGGCCAATGGCCTGCGCTCAGGCCAATGGCCTGCGCTCTCCTTTCCCTCTGGATTTGACTTTTCCTCTTCTCTCCCCCCCCCCCACCTAATCTCAGGTTTTTTGTTTTCTTTATTTCCTTTACCACTCTTTCCTTCTTTCACACTCTTCCAGATTGTGCAACGTTTCCTCTTTCCTTCCTGGTCCTTTTGTCTCCTGCTTTTACAGAGGTCAGCACAAAAGGAGGAGGAGGATTTCTATATGGTAAATGTTTCAAAGTGGGGACTTCATCTGTGGTATGTCACAAATGGGACCTGCACCCAATTGTTGCAGTGTGTTCTGCTGCTTCTGTTTAGAGTTCCAGCCAGCTCTTCCCTCCAAGTGCATTACACAAGCACGCACACACAGAGACACGGGGACGCCCCATTCCATAATGATAATTTTATTCTTTATACCCCACACAACTGACTGGGTTGCCCCAGCCGCTCTGGGCGGCATCCATCATGTATAAAAACATAATAAAACACTAGATGTTTTTAAAAAAACACCCTTCAGTGTACAAGATTGCCTTCAGACGGCTTGGGAGTCGGAGAACTCCATACCCCCCAACATTTCTCCTTTGAAAATAGGGACACCCTAAGGAAAAGAGATTAACAGTAATCCTTCAAGTGGTTTGGCTATGCGTTGGTTAATGGGTTAATTGGTGAGCTATGAGGTAAAGGGGAGGGTCAGATGCCTTGTCAATCAAAGAATGCCTTGTCAACCAACCAGAGGCAGCTTTGCAAACCCAGCAGCCTTGTCAACCAACCAGAAGCCGTTTGTCAATGCCAGCAGCCTTGTCAACCAATCAGAGGGAGCATTTTCACTCCCAGCAGTAGGTATAAAACCAGCAGGCCAATGGCCTGCGCTCAGGCCAATGGCCTGCGCTCTCCTTTCCCTCTGGATTTGACTTTTCCTCTTCTCTCCCCCCCCCCCACCTAATCTCAGGTTTTTTGTTTTCTTTATTTCCTTTACCACTCTTTCCTTCTTTCACACTCTTCCAGATTGTGCAACGTTTCCTCTTTCCTTCCTGGTCCTTTTGTCTCCTGCTTTTACAGAGGTCAGCACAAAAGGAGGAGGAGGATTTCTATATGGTAAATGTTTCAAAGTGGGGACTTCATCTGTGGTATGTCACAAATGGGACCTGCACCCAATTGTTGCAGTGTGTTCTGCTGCTTCTGTTTAGAGTTCCAGCCAGCTCTTCCCTCCAAGTGCATTACACAAGCACGCACACACAGAGACACGGGGACGCCCCATTCCATAATGATAATTTTATTCTTTATACCCCACACAACTGACTGGGTTGCCCCAGCCGCTCTGGGCGGCATCCATCATGTATAAAAACATAATAAAACACTAGATGTTTTTAAAAAAACACCCTTCAGTGTACAAGATTGCCTTCAGACGGCTTGGGAGTCGGAGAACTCCATACCCCCCAACATTTCTCCTTTGAAAATAGGGACACCCTAAGGAAAAGAGATTAACAGTAATCCTTCAAGTGGTTTGGCTATGCGTTGGTTAATGGGTTAATTGGTGAGCTATGAGGTAAAGGGGAGGGTCAGATGCCTTGTCAATCAAAGAATGCCTTGTCAACCAACCAGAGGCAGCTTTGCAAACCCAGCAGCCTTGTCAACCAACCAGAAGCCGTTTGTCAATGCCAGCAGCCTTGTCAACCAATCAGAGGGAGCATTTTCACTCCCAGCAGTAGGTATAAAACCAGCAGGCCAATGGCCTGCGCTCAGGCCAATGGCCTGCGCTCTCCTTTCCCTCTGGATTTGACTTTTCCTCTTCTCTCCCCCCCCCCACCTAATCTCAGGTTTTTTGTTTTCTTTATTTCCTTTACCACTCTTTCCTTCTTTCACACTCTTCCAGATTGTGCAACGTTTCCTCTTTCCTTCCTGGTCCTTTTGTCTCCTGCTTTTACAGAGGTCAGCACAAAAGGAGGAGGAGGATTTCTATATGGTAAATGTTTCAAAGTGGGGACTTCATCTGTGGTATGTCACAAATGGGACCTGCACCCAATTGTTGCAGTGTGTTCTGCTGCTTCTGTTTAGAGTTCCAGCCAGCTCTTCCCTCCAAGTGCATTACACAAGCACGCACACACAGAGACACGGGGACGCCCCATTCCATAATGATAATTTTATTCTTTATACCCCACACAACTGACTGGGTTGCCCCAGCCGCTCTGGGCGGCATCCATCATGTATAAAAACATAATAAAACACTAGATGTTTTTAAAAAAACACCCTTCAGTGTACAAGATTGCCTTCAGACGGCTTGGGAGTCGGAGAACTCCATACCCCCCAACATTTCTCCTTTGAAAATAGGGACACCCTAAGGAAAAGAGATTAACAGTAATCCTTCAAGTGGTTTGGCTATGCGTTGGTTAATGGGTTAATTGGTGAGCTATGAGGTAAAGGGGAGGGTCAGATGCCTTGTCAATCAAAGAATGCCTTGTCAACCAACCAGAGGCAGCTTTGCAAACCCAGCAGCCTTGTCAACCAACCAGAAGCCGTTTGTCAATGCCAGCAGCCTTGTCAACCAATCAGAGGGAGCATTTTCACTCCCAGCAGTAGGTATAAAACCAGCAGGCCAATGGCCTGCGCTCAGGCCAATGGCCTGCGCTCTCCTTTCCCTCTGGATTTGACTTTTCCTCTTCTCTCCCCCCCCCCCACCTAATCTCAGGTTTTTTGTTTTCTTTATTTCCTTTACCACTCTTTCCTTCTTTCACACTCTTCCAGATTGTGCAACGTTTCCTCTTTCCTTCCTGGTCCTTTTGTCTCCTGCTTTTACAGAGGTCAGCACAAAAGGAGGAGGAGGATTTCTATATGGTAAATGTTTCAAAGTGGGGACTTCATCTGTGGTATGTCACAAATGGGACCTGCACCCAATTGTTGCAGTGTGTTCTGCTGCTTCTGTTTAGAGTTCCAGCCAGCTCTTCCCTCCAAGTGCATTACACAAGCACGCACACACAGAGACACGGGGACGCCCCATTCCATAATGATAATTTTATTCTTTATACCCCACACAACTGACTGGGTTGCCCCAGCCGCTCTGGGCGGCATCCATCATGTATAAAAACATAATAAAACACTAGATGTTTTTAAAAAAACACCCTTCAGTGTACAAGATTGCCTTCAGACGGCTTGGGAGTCGGAGAACTCCATACCCCCCAACATTTCTCCTTTGAAAATAGGGACACCCTAAGGAAAAGAGATTAACAGTAATCCTTCAAGTGGTTTGGCTATGCGTTGGTTAATGGGTTAATTGGTGAGCTATGAGGTAAAGGGGAGGGTCAGATGCCTTGTCAATCAAAGAATGCCTTGTCAACCAACCAGAGGCAGCTTTGCAAACCCAGCAGCCTTGTCAACCAACCAGAAGCCGTTTGTCAATGCCAGCAGCCTTGTCAACCAATCAGAGGGAGCATTTTCACTCCCAGCAGTAGGTATAAAACCAGCAGGCCAATGGCCTGCGCTCAGGCCAATGGCCTGCGCTCAGGCCAATGGCCTGCGCTCTCCTTTCCCTCTGGATTTGACTTTTCCTATTCTCTCCCCCCCCCCCACCTAATCTCAGGTTTTTTGTTTTCTTTATTTCCTTTACCACTCTTTCCTTCTTTCACACTCTTCCAGATTGTGCAACGTTTCCTCTTTCCTTCCTGGTCCTTTTGTCTCCTGCTTTTACAGAGGTCAGCACAAAAGGAGGAGGAGGATTTCTATATGGTAAATGTTTCAAAGTGGGGACTTCATCTGTGGTATGTCACAAATGGGACCTGCACCCAATTGTTGCAGTGTGTTCTGCTGCTTCTGTTTAGAGTTCCAGCCAGCTCTTCCCTCCAAGTGCATTACACAAGCACGCACACACAGAGACACGGGGACGCCCCATTCCATAATGATAATTTTATTCTTTATACCCCACACAACTGACTGGGTTGCCCCAGCCGCTCTGGGCGGCATCCATCATGTATAAAAACATAATAAAACACTAGATGTTTTTAAAAAAACACCCTTCAGTGTACAAGATTGCCTTCAGACGGCTTGGGAGTCGGAGAACTCCATACCCCCCAACATTTCTCCTTTGAAAATAGGGACACCCTAAGGAAAAGAGATTAACAGTAATCCTTCAAGTGGTTTGGCTATGCGTTGGTTAATGGGTTAATTGGTGAGCTATGAGGTAAAGGGGAGGGTCAGATGCCTTGTCAATCAAAGAATGCCTTGTCAACCAACCAGAGGCAGCTTTGCAAACCCAGCAGCCTTGTCAACCAACCAGAAGCCGTTTGTCAATGCCAGCAGCCTTGTCAACCAATCAGAGGGAGCATTTTCACTCCCAGCAGTAGGTATAAAACCAGCAGGCCAATGGCCTGCGCTCTCCTTTCCCTCTGGATTTGACTTTTCCTCTTCTCTCCCCCCCCCCCACCTAATCTCAGGTTTTTTGTTTTCTTTATTTCCTTTACCACTCTTTCCTTCTTTCACACTCTTCCAGATTGTGCAACGTTTCCTCTTTCCTTCCTGGTCCTTTTGTCTCCTGCTTTTACAGAGGTCAGCACAAAAGGAGGAGGAGGATTTCTATATGGTAAATGTTTCAAAGTGGGGACTTCATCTGTGGTATGTCACAAATGGGACCTGCACCCAATTGTTGCAGTGTGTTCTGCTGCTTCTGTTTAGAGTTCCAGCCAGCTCTTCCCTCCAAGTGCATTACACAAGCACGCACACACAGAGACACGGGGACGCCCCATTCCATAATGATAATTTTATTCTTTATACCCCACACAACTGACTGGGTTGCCCCAGCCGCTCTGGGCGGCATCCATCATGTATAAAAACATAATAAAACACTAGATGTTTTTAAAAAAACACCCTTCAGTGTACAAGATTGCCTTCAGACGGCTTGGGAGTCGGAGAACTCCATACCCCCCAACATTTCTCCTTTGAAAATAGGGACACCCTAAGGAAAAGAGATTAACAGTAATCCTTCAAGTGGTTTGGCTATGCGTTGGTTAATGGGTTAATTGGTGAGCTATGAGGTAAAGGGGAGGGTCAGATGCCTTGTCAATCAAAGAATGCCTTGTCAACCAACCAGAGGCAGCTTTGCAAACCCAGCAGCCTTGTCAACCAACCAGAAGCCGTTTGTCAATGCCAGCAGCCTTGTCAACCAATCAGAGGGAGCATTTTCACTCCCAGCAGTAGGTATAAAACCAGCAGGCCAATGGCCTGCGCTCAGGCCAATGGCCTGCGCTCTCCTTTCCCTCTGGATTTGACTTTTCCTCTTCTCTCCCCCCCCCCACCTAATCTCAGGTTTTTTGTTTTCTTTATTTCCTTTACCACTCTTTCCTTCTTTCACACTCTTCCAGATTGTGCAACGTTTCCTCTTTCCTTCCTGGTCCTTTTGTCTCCTGCTTTTACAGAGGTCAGCACAAAAGGAGGAGGAGGATTTCTATATGGTAAATGTTTCAAAGTGGGGACTTCATCTGTGGTATGTCACAAATGGGACCTGCACCCAATTGTTGCAGTGTGTTCTGCTGCTTCTGTTTAGAGTTCCAGCCAGCTCTTCCCTCCAAGTGCATTACACAAGCACGCACACACAGAGACACGGGGACGCCCCATTCCATAATGATAATTTTATTCTTTATACCCCACACAACTGACTGGGTTGCCCCAGCCGCTCTGGGCGGCATCCATCATGTATAAAAACATAATAAAACACTAGATGTTTTTAAAAAAACACCCTTCAGTGTACAAGATTGCCTTCAGACGGCTTGGGAGTCGGAGAACTCCATACCCCCCAACATTTCTCCTTTGAAAATAGGGACACCCTAAGGAAAAGAGATTAACAGTAATCCTTCAAGTGGTTTGGCTATGCGTTGGTTAATGGGTTAATTGGTGAGCTATGAGGTAAAGGGGAGGGTCAGATGCCTTGTCAATCAAAGAATGCCTTGTCAACCAACCAGAGGCAGCTTTGCAAACCCAGCAGCCTTGTCAACCAACCAGAAGCCGTTTGTCAATGCCAGCAGCCTTGTCAACCAATCAGAGGGAGCATTTTCACTCCCAGCAGTAGGTATAAAACCAGCAGGCCAATGGCCTGCGCTCAGGCCAATGGCCTGCGCTCAGGCCAATGGCCTGCGCTCTCCTTTCCCTCTGGATTTGACTTTTCCTCTTCTCTCCCCCCCCCCCACCTAATCTCAGGTTTTTTGTTTTCTTTATTTCCTTTACCACTCTTTCCTTCTTTCACACTCTTCCAGATTGTGCAACGTTTCCTCTTTCCTTCCTGGTCCTTTTGTCTCCTGCTTTTACAGAGGTCAGCACAAAAGGAGGAGGAGGATTTCTATATGGTAAATGTTTCAAAGTGGGGACTTCATCTGTGGTATGTCACAAATGGGACCTGCACCCAATTGTTGCAGTGTGTTCTGCTGCTTCTGTTTAGAGTTCCAGCCAGCTCTTCCCTCCAAGTGCATTACACAAGCACGCACACACAGAGACACGGGGACGCCCCATTCCATAATGATAATTTTATTCTTTATACCCCACACAACTGACTGGGTTGCCCCAGCCGCTCTGGGCGGCATCCATCATGTATAAAAACATAATAAAACACTAGATGTTTTTAAAAAAACACCCTTCAGTGTACAAGATTGCCTTCAGACGGCTTGGGAGTCGGAGAACTCCATACCCCCCAACATTTCTCCTTTGAAAATAGGGACACCCTAAGGAAAAGAGATTAACAGTAATCCTTCAAGTGGTTTGGCTATGCGTTGGTTAATGGGTTAATTGGTGAGCTATGAGGTAAAGGGGAGGGTCAGATGCCTTGTCAATCAAAGAATGCCTTGTCAACCAACCAGAGGCAGCTTTGCAAACCCAGCAGCCTTGTCAACCAACCAGAAGCCGTTTGTCAATGCCAGCAGCCTTGTCAACCAATCAGAGGGAGCATTTTCACTCCCAGCAGTAGGTATAAAACCAGCAGGCCCGGCCTGCGCTCAGGCCAATGGCCTGCGCTCAGGCCAATGGCCTGCGCTCAGGCCAATGGCCTGCGCTCAGGCCAATGGCCTGCGCTCAGGCCAATGGCCTGCGCTCAGGCCAATGGCCTGCGCTCAGGCCAATGGCCTGCGCTCAGGCCAATGGCCTGCGCTCAGGCCAATGGCCTGCGCTCAGGCCAATGGCCTGCGCTCAGGCCAATGGCCTGCGCTCAGGCCAATGGCCTGCGCTCAGGCCAATGGCCTGCGCTCAGGCCAATGGCCTGCGCTCAGGCCAATGGCCTGCGCTCAGGCCAATGGCCTGCGCTCAGGCCAATGGCCTGCGCTCAGGCCAATGGCCTGCGCTCAGGCCAATGGCCTGCGCTCAGGCCAATGGCCTGCGCTCAGGCCAATGGCCTGCGCTCAGGCCAATGGCCTGCGCTCAGGCCAATGGCCTGCGCTCTCTTTTCCCTCTGGATTTGACTTTTCCTCTTCTCTCCCCCCCCCCCCACCTAATCTCAGGTTTTTTGTTTTCTTTATTTCCTTTACCACTCTTTCCTTCTTTCACACTCTTCCAGATTGTGCAACGTTTCCTCTTTCCTTCCTGGTCCTTTTGTCTCCTGCTTTTACAGAGGTCAGCACAAAAGGAGGAGGAGGATTTCTATATGGTAAATGCTTCAAAGTGGGGACTTCATCTGTGGTATGTCACAAATGGGACCTGCACCCAATTGTTGCAGTGTGTTCTGCTGCTTCTGTTTAGAGTTCCAGCCAGCTCTTCCCTCCAAGTGCATTACACAAGCACGCACACACAGAGACACGGGGACGCCCCATTCCATAATGATAATTTTATTCTTTATACCCCACACAACTGACTGGGTTGCCCCAGCCGCTCTGGGCGGCATCCATCATGTATAAAAACATAATAAAACACTAGATGTTTTTAAAAAAAACACCCTTCAGTGTACAAGATTGCCTTCAGACGGCTTGGGAGTCGGAGAACTCCATACCCCCCAACATTTCTCCTTTGAAAATAGGGACACCCTAAGGAAAAGAGATTAACAGTAATCCTTCAAGTGGTTTGGCTATGCGTTGGTTAATGGGTTAATTGGTGAGCTATGAGGTAAAGGGGAGGGTCAGATGCCTTGTCAATCAAAGAATGCCTTGTCAACCAACCAGAGGCAGCTTTGCAAACCCAGCAGCCTTGTCAACCAACCAGAAGCCGTTTGTCAATGCCAGCAGCCTTGTCAACCAATCAGAGGGAGCATTTTCACTCCCAGCAGTAGGTATAAAACCAGCAGGCCAATGGCCTGCGCTCAGGCCAATGGCCTGCGCTCAGGCCAATGGCCTGCGCTCTCCTTTCCCTCTGGATTTGACTTTTCCTCTTCTCTCCCCCCCCCCCACCTAATCTCAGGTTTTTTGTTTTCTTTATTTCCTTTACCACTCTTTCCTTCTTTCACACTCTTCCAGATTGTGCAACGTTTCCTCTTTCCTTCCTGGTCCTTTTGTCTCCTGCTTTTACAGAGGTCAGCACAAAAGGAGGAGGAGGATTTCTATATGGTAAATGTTTCAAAGTGGGGACTTCATCTGTGGTATGTCACAAATGGGACCTGCACCCAATTGTTGCAGTGTGTTCTGCTGCTTCTGTTTAGAGTTCCAGCCAGCTCTTCCCTCCAAGTGCATTACACAAGCACGCACACACAGAGACACGGGGACGCCCCATTCCATAATGATAATTTTATTCTTTATACCCCACACAACTGACTGGGTTGCCCCAGCCGCTCTGGGCGGCATCCATCATGTATAAAAACATAATAAAACACTAGATGTTTTTAAAAAAACACCCTTCAGTGTACAAGATTGCCTTCAGACGGCTTGGGAGTCGGAGAACTCCATACCCCCCAACATTTCTCCTTTGAAAATAGGGACACCCTAAGGAAAAGAGATTAACAGTAATCCTTCAAGTGGTTTGGCTATGCGTTGGTTAATGGGTTAATTGGTGAGCTATGAGGTAAAGGGGAGGGTCAGATGCCTTGTCAATCAAAGAATGCCTTGTCAACCAACCAGAGGCAGCTTTGCAAACCCAGCAGCCTTGTCAACCAACCAGAAGCCGTTTGTCAATGCCAGCAGCCTTGTCAACCAATCAGAGGGAGCATTTTCACTCCCAGCAGTAGGTATAAAACCAGCAGGCCCGGCCTGCGCTCAGGCCAATGGCCTGCGCTCAGGCCAATGGCCTGCGCTCAGGCCAATGGCCTGCGCTCAGGCCAATGGCCTGCGCTCAGGCCAATGGCCTGCGCTCAGGCCAATGGCCTGCGCTCAGGCCAATGGCCTGCGCTCAGGCCAATGGCCTGCGCTCAGGCCAATGGCCTGCGCTCAGGCCAATGGCCTGCGCTCAGGCCAATGGCCTGCGCTCAGGCCAATGGCCTGCGCTCAGGCCAATGGCCTGCGCTCAGGCCAATGGCCTGCGCTCAGGCCAATGGCCTGCGCTCAGGCCAATGGCCTGCGCTCAGGCCAATGGCCTGCGCTCAGGCCAATGGCCTGCGCTCAGGCCAATGGCCTGCGCTCAGGCCAATGGCCTGCGCTCAGGCCAATGGCCTGCGCTCAGGCCAATGGCCTGCGCTCAGGCCAATGGCCTGCGCTCAGGCCAATGGCCTGCGCTCAGGCCAATGGCCTGCGCTCAGGCCAATGGCCTGCGCTCTCTTTTCCCTCTGGATTTGACTTTTCCTCTTCTCTCCCCCCCCCCCACCTAATCTCAGGTTTTTTGTTTTCTTTATTTCCTTTACCACTCTTTCCTTCTTTCACACTCTTCCAGATTGTGCAACGTTTCCTCTTTCCTTCCTGGTCCTTTTGTCTCCTGCTTTTACAGAGGTCAGCACAAAAGGAGGAGGAGGATTTCTATATGGTAAATGCTTCAAAGTGGGGACTTCATCTGTGGTATGTCACAAATGGGACCTGCACCCAATTGTTGCAGTGTGTTCTGCTGCTTCTGTTTAGAGTTCCAGCCAGCTCTTCCCTCCAAGTGCATTACACAAGCACGCACACACAGAGACACGGGACGCCCCATTCCATAATGATAATTTTATTCTTTATACCCCACACAACTGACTGGGTTGCCCCAGCCGCTCTGGGCGGCATCCATCATGTATAAAAACATAATAAAACACTAGATGTTTTTAAAAAAACACCCTTCAGTGTACAAGATTGCCTTCAGACGGCTTGGGAGTCGGAGAACTCCATACCCCCCAACATTTCTCCTTTGAAAATAGGGACACCCTAAGGAAAAGAGATTAACAGTAATCCTTCAAGTGGTTTGGCTATGCGTTGGTTAATGGGTTAATTGGTGAGCTATGAGGTAAAGGGGAGGGTCAGATGCCTTGTCAATCAAAGAATGCCTTGTCAACCAACCAGAGGCAGCTTTGCAAACCCAGCAGCCTTGTCAACCAACCAGAAGCCGTTTGTCAATGCCAGCAGCCTTGTCAACCAATCAGAGGGAGCATTTTCACTCCCAGCAGTAGGTATAAAACCAGCAGGCCCGGCCTGCGCTCAGGCCAATGGCCTGCGCTCAGGCCAATGGCCTGCGCTCAGGCCAATGGCCTGCGCTCAGGCCAATGGCCTGCGCTCAGGCCAATGGCCTGCGCTCAGGCCAATGGCCTGCGCTCAGGCCAATGGCCTGCGCTCAGGCCAATGGCCTGCGCTCAGGCCAATGGCCTGCGCTCAGGCCAATGGCCTGCGCTCAGGCCAATGGCCTGCGCTCAGGCCAATGGCCTGCGCTC
>NW_027554800.1:0-26968 GCF_964188315.1 Podarcis muralis
TTGGCCTGAGCGCAGGCCATTGGCTGAGCGCAGGCCATTGGCCTGAGCGCAGGCCATGGGCCTGCTGGTTTTATACCTACTGCTGGGAGTGAAAATGCTCCCTCTGATTGGTTGACAAGGCTGCTGGCATTGACAAACGGCTTCTGGTTGGTTGACAAGGCTGCTGGGTTTGCAAAGCTGCCTCTGGTTGGTTGACAAGGCATTCTTTGATTGACAAGGCATCTGACCCTCCCCTTTACCTCATAGCTCACCAATTAACCCATTAACCAACGCATAGCCAAACCACTTGAAGGATTACTGTTAATCTCTTTTCCTTAGGGTGTCCCTATTTTCAAAGGAGAAATGTTGGGGGGTATGGAGTTCTCCGACTCCCAAGCCGTCTGAAGGCAATCTTGTACACTGAAGGGTGTTTTTTTAAAAACATCTAGTGTTTTATTATGTTTTTATACATGATGGATGCCGCCCAGAGCGGCTGGGGCAACCCAGTCAGTTGTGTGGGGTATAAAGAATAAAATTATCATTATGGAATGGGGCGTCCCCGTGTCTCTGTGTGTGCGTGCTTGTGTAATGCACTTGGAGGGAAGAGCTGGCTGGAACTCTAAACAGAAGCAGCAGAACACACTGCAACAATTGGGTGCAGGTCCCATTTGTGACATACCACAGATGAAGTCCCCACTTTGAAACATTTACCATATAGAAATCCTCCTCCTCCTTTTGTGCTGACCTCTGTAAAAGCAGGAGACAAAAGGACCAGGAAGGAAAGAGGAAACGTTGCACAATCTGGAAGAGTGTGAAAGAAGGAAAGAGTGGTAAAGGAAATAAAGAAAACAAAAAACCTGAGATTAGGTGGGGGGGGGGGGAGAGAAGAGGAAAAGTCAAATCCAGAGGGAAAGGAGCGCGCGCCATTGGCCTGAGCGCAGGCCATTGGCCTGAGCGCAGGCCATTGGCCTGAGCGCAGGCCATTGGCCTGAGCGCAGGCCATTGGCCTGAGCGCAGGCCATTGGCCTGAGCGCAGGCCATTGGCCTGAGCGCAGGCCATTGGCCTGAGCGCAGGCCATTGGCCTGAGCGCAGGCCATTGGCCTGAGCGCAGGCCATTGGCCTGAGCGCAGGCCATTGGCCTGAGCGCAGGCCATTGGCCTGAGCGCAGGCCATTGGCCTGAGCGCAGGCCATTGGCCTGAGCGCAGGCCATTGGCCTGAGCGCAGGCCATTGGCCTGAGCGCAGGCCATTGGCCTGAGCGCAGGCCATTGGCCTGAGCGCAGGCCATTGGCCTGAGCGCAGGCCATTGGCCTGAGCGCAGGCCATTGGCCTGAGCGCAGGCCATTGGCCTGAGCGCAGGCCATTGGCCTGAGCGCAGGCCATTGGCCTGAGCGCAGGCCGGGCCTGCTGGTTTTATACCTACTGCTGGGAGTGAAAATGCTCCCTCTGATTGGTTGACAAGGCTGCTGGCATTGACAAACGGCTTCTGGTTGGTTGACAAGGCTGCTGGGTTTGCAAAGCTGCCTCTGGTTGGTTGACAAGGCATTCTTTGATTGACAAGGCATCTGACCCTCCCCTTTACCTCATAGCTCACCAATTAACCCATTAACCAACGCATAGCCAAACCACTTGAAGGATTACTGTTAATCTCTTTTCCTTAGGGTGTCCCCTATTTTCAAAGGAGAAATGTTGGGGGGTATGGAGTTCTCCGACTCCCAAGCCGTCTGAAGGCAATCTTGTACACTGAAGGGTGTTTTTTTAAAAACATCTAGTGTTTTATTATGTTTTTATACATGATGGATGCCGCCCAGAGCGGCTGGGGCAACCCAGTCAGTTGTGTGGGGTATAAAGAATAAAATTATCATTATGGAATGGGGCGTCCCCGTGTCTCTGTGTGTGCGTGCTTGTGTAATGCACTTGGAGGGAAGAGCTGGCTGGAACTCTAAACAGAAGCAGCAGAACACACTGCAACAATTGGGTGCAGGTCCCATTTGTGACATACCACAGATGAAGTCCCCACTTTGAAACATTTACCATATAGAAATCCTCTCCTCCTTTTGTGCTGACCTCTGTAAAAGCAGGAGACAAAAGGACCAGGAAGGAAAGAGGAAACGTTGCACAATCTGGAAGAGTGTGAAAGAAGGAAAGAGTGGTAAAGGAAATAAAGAAAACAAAAAACCTGAGATTAGGTGGGGGGGGGGGAGAGAAGAGGAAAAGTCAAATCCAGAGGGAAAGGAGCGCGCAGGCCATTGGCCTGAGCGCAGGCCATTGGCCTGAGCGCAGGCCATTGAGCTGCTGGTTTTATACCTACTGCTGGGAGTGAAAATGCTCCCTCTGATTGGTTGACAAGGCTGCTGGCATTGACAAACGGCTTCTGGTTGGTTGACAAGGCTGCTGGGTTTGCAAAGCTGCCTCTGGTTGGTTGACAAGGCATTCTTTGATTGACAAGGCATCTGACCCTCCCCTTTACCTCATAGCTCACCAATTAACCCATTAACCAACGCATAGCCAAACCACTTGAAGGATTACTGTTAATCTCTTTTCCTTAGGGTGTCCCTATTTTCAAAGGAGAAATGTTGGGGGGTATGGAGTTCTCCGACTCCCAAGCCGTCTGAAGGCAATCTTGTACACTGAAGGGTGTTTTTTTAAAAACATCTAGTGTTTTATTATGTTTTTATACATGATGGATGCCGCCCAGAGCGGCTGGGGCAACCCAGTCAGTTGTGTGGGGTATAAAGAATAAAATTATCATTATGGAATGGGGCGTCCCCGTGTCTCTGTGTGTGCGTGCTTGTGTAATGCACTTGGAGGGAAGAGCTGGCTGGAACTCTAAACAGAAGCAGCAGAACACACTGCAACAATTGGGTGCAGGTCCCATTTGTGACATACCACAGATGAAGTCCCCACTTTGAAACATTTACCATATAGAAATCCTCCTCCTCCTTTTGTGCTGACCTCTGTAAAAGCAGGAGACAAAAGGACCAGGAAGGAAAGAGGAAACGTTGCACAATCTGGAAGAGTGTGAAAGAAGGAAAGAGTGGTAAAGGAAATAAAGAAAACAAAAAACCTGAGATTAGGTGGGGGGGGGGGAGAGAAGAGGAAAAGTCAAATCCAGAGGGAAAGGAGCGCGCAGGCCATTGGCCTGAGCGCAGGCCATTGGCCTGAGCGCAGGCCATTGGCCTGAGCGCAGGCCATTGGCCTGAGCGCAGGCCATTGGCCTGAGCGCAGGCCATTGGCCTGAGCGCAGGCCATTGGCCTGAGCGCAGGCCATTGGCCTGAGCGCAGGCCATTGGCCTGAGCGCAGGCCATTGGCCTGAGCGCAGGCCATTGGCCTGAGCGCAGGCCATTGGCCTGAGCGCAGGCCATTGGCCTGAGCGCAGGCCATTGGCCTGAGCGCAGGCCATTGGCCTGAGCGCAGGCCATTGGCCTGAGCGCAGGCCATTGGCCTGAGCGCAGGCCGGGCCTGCTGGTTTTATACCTACTGCTGGGAGTGAAAATGCTCCCTCTGATTGGTTGACAAGGCTGCTGGCATTGACAAACGGCTTCTGGTTGGTTGACAAGGCTGCTGGGTTTGCAAAGCTGCCTCTGGTTGGTTGACAAGGCATTCTTTGATTGACAAGGCATCTGACCCTCCCCTTTACCTCATAGCTCACCAATTAACCCATTAACCAACGCATAGCCAAACCACTTGAAGGATTACTGTTAATCTCTTTTCCTTAGGGTGTCCCTATTTTCAAAGGAGAAATGTTGGGGGGTATGGAGTTCTCCGACTCCCAAGCCGTCTGAAGGCAATCTTGTACACTGAAGGGTGTTTTTTTAAAAACATCTAGTGTTTTATTATGTTTTTATACATGATGGATGCCGCCCAGAGCGGCTGGGGCAACCCAGTCAGTTGTGTGGGGTATAAAGAATAAAATTATCATTATGGAATGGGGCGTCCCCGTGTCTCTGTGTGTGCGTGCTTGTGTAATGCACTTGGAGGGAAGAGCTGGCTGGAACTCTAAACAGAAGCAGCAGAACACACTGCAACAATTGGGTGCAGGTCCCATTTGTGACATACCACAGATGAAGTCCCCACTTTGAAACATTTACCATATAGAAATCCTCCTCCTCCTTTTGTGCTGACCTCTGTAAAAGCAGGAGACAAAAGGACCAGGAAGGAAAGAGGAAACGTTGCACAATCTGGAAGAGTGTGAAAGAAGGAAAGAGTGGTAAAGGAAATAAAGAAAACAAAAAACCTGAGATTAGGTGGGGGGGGGGGGAGAGAAGAGGAAAAGTCAAATCCAGAGGGAAAGGAGCGCGCAGGCCATTGGCCTGAGCGCAGGCCATTGGCCTGAGCGCAGGCCATTGGCCTGCTGGTTTTATACCTACTGCTGGGAGTGAAAATGCTCCCTCTGATTGGTTGACAAGGCTGCTGGCATTGACAAACGGCTTCTGGTTGGTTGACAAGGCTGCTGGGTTTGCAAAGCTGCCTCTGGTTGGTTGACAAGGCATTCTTTGATTGACAAGGCATCTGACCCTCCCCTTTACCTCATAGCTCACCAATTAACCCATTAACCAACGCATAGCCAAACCACTTGAAGGATTACTGTTAATCTCTTTTCCTTAGGGTGTCCCTATTTTCAAAGGAGAAATGTTGGGGGGTATGGAGTTCTCCGACTCCCAAGCCGTCTGAAGGCAATCTTGTACACTGAAGGGTGTTTTTTAAAAACATCTAGTGTTTTTATTATGTTTTTATACATGATGGATGCCGCCCAGAGCGGCTGGGGCAACCCAGTCAGTTGTGTGGGGTATAAAGAATAAAATTATCATTATGGAATGGGGCGTCCCCGTGTCTCTGTGTGTGCGTGCTTGTGTAATGCACTTGGAGGGAAGAGCTGGCTGGAACTCTAAACAGAAGCAGCAGAACACACTGCAACAATTGGGTGCAGGTCCCATTTGTGACATACCACAGATGAAGTCCCCACTTTGAAACATTTACCATATAGAAATCCTCCTCCTCCTTTTGTGCTGACCTCTGTAAAAGCAGGAAGACAAAAGACCAAGGAAGGAAAGAGGAAACGTTGCACAATCTGGAAGAGTGTGAAAGAAGGAAAGAGTGGTAAAGGAAATAAAGAAAACAAAAAACCTGAGATTAGGTGGGGGGGGGGGAGAGAAGAGGAAAAGTCAAATCCAGAGGGAAAGGAGAGCGCAGGCCATTGGCCTGAGCGCAGGCCATTGGCCTGAGCGCAGGCCATTGGCCTGCTGGTTTTATACCTACTGCTGGGAGTGAAAATGCTCCCTCTGATTGGTTGACAAGGCTGCTGGCATTGACAAACGGCTTCTGGTTGGTTGACAAGGCTGCTGGGTTTGCAAAGCTGCCTCTGGTTGGTTGACAAGGCATTCTTTGATTGACAAGGCATCTGACCCTCCCCTTTACCTCATAGCTCACCAATTAACCCATTAACCAACGCATAGCCAAACCACTTGAAGGATTACTGTTAATCTCTTTTCCTTAGGGTGTCCCTATTTTCAAAGAGAAATGTTGGGGGGTATGGAGTTCTCCGACTCCCAAGCCGTCTGAAGGCAATCTTGTACACTGAAGGGTGTTTTTTTAAAAACATCTAGTGTTTTATTATGTTTTTATACATGATGGATGCCGCCCAGAGCGGCTGGGGCAACCCAGTCAGTTGTGTGGGGTATAAAGAATAAAATTATCATTATGGAATGGGGCGTCCCCGTGTCTCTGTGTGTGCGTGCTTGTGTAATGCACTTGGAGGGAAGAGCTGGCTGGAACTCTAAACAGAAGCAGCAGAACACACTGCAACAATTGGGTGCAGGTCCCATTTGTGACATACCACAGATGAAGTCCCCACTTTGAAACATTTACCATATAGAAATCCTCCTCCTCCTTTTGTGCTGACCTCTGTAAAAGCAGGAGACAAAAGGACCAGGAAGGAAAGAGGAAACGTTGCACAATCTGGAAGAGTGTGAAAGAAGGAAAGAGTGGTAAAGGAAATAAAGAAAACAAAAAACCTGAGATTAGGTGGGGGGGGGGGGAGAGAAGAGGAAAAGTCAAATCCAGAGGGAAAGGAGAGCGCAGGCCATTGGCCTGAGCGCAGGCCATTGGCCTGAGCGCAGGCCATTGGCCTGCTGGTTTTATACCTACTGCTGGGAGTGAAAATGCTCCCTCTGATTGGTTGACAAGGCTGCTGGCATTGACAAACGGCTTCTGGTTGGTTGACAAGGCTGCTGGGTTTGCAAAGCTGCCTCTGGTTGGTTGACAAGGCATTCTTTGATTGACAAGGCATCTGACCCTCCCCTTTACCTCATAGCTCACCAATTAACCCATTAACCAACGCATAGCCAAACCACTTGAAGGATTACTGTTAATCTCTTTTCCTTAGGGTGTCCCTATTTTCAAAGGAGAAATGTTGGGGGGTATGGAGTTCTCCGACTCCCAAGCCGTCTGAAGGCAATCTTGTACACTGAAGGGTGTTTTTTTAAAAACATCTAGTGTTTTATTATGTTTTTATACATGATGGATGCCGCCCAGAGCGGCTGGGGCAACCCAGTCAGTTGTGTGGGGTATAAAGAATAAAATTATCATTATGGAATGGGGCGTCCCGTGTCTCTGTGTGTGCGTGCTTGTGTAATGCACTTGGAGGGAAGAGCTGGCTGGAACTCTAAACAGAAGCAGCAGAACACACTGCAACAATTGGGTGCAGGTCCCATTTGTGACATACCACAGATGAAGTCCCCACTTTGAAACATTTACCATATAGAAATCCTCCTCCTCCTTTTGTGCTGACCTCTGGTAAAAGCAGGAGACAAAAGGACCAGGAAGGAAAGAGGAAACGTTGCACAATCTGGAAGAGTGTGAAAGAAGGAAAGAGTGGTAAAGGAAATAAAGAAAACAAAAAACCTGAGATTAGGTGGGGGGGGGGGAGAAGAGGAAAAGTCAAATCCAGAGGGAAAGGAGAGCGCAGGCCATTGGCCTGAGCGCAGGCCATTGGCCTGAGCGCAGGCCATTGGCTGAGCGCAGGCCATTGGCCTGAGCGCAGGCCATTGGCCTGAGCGCAGGCCATTGGCCTGAGCGCAGGCCATTGGCCTGAGCGCAGGCCATTGGCCTGAGCGCAGGCCATTGGCCTGAGCGCAGGCCATTGGCCTGAGCGCAGGCCATTGGCCTGAGCGCAGGCCATTGGCCTGAGCGCAGGCCATTGGCCTGAGCGCAGGCCATTGGCCTGAGCGCAGGCCATTGGCCTGAGCGCAGGCCATTGGCCTGAGCGCAGGCCATTGGCCTGAGCGCAGGCCATTGGCCTGAGCGCAGGCCATTGGCCTGAGCGCAGGCCATTGGCCTGAGCGCAGGCCATTGGCCTGAGCGCAGGCCGGGCCTGCTGGTTTTATACCTACTGCTGGGAGTGAAAATGCTCCCTCTGATTGGTTGACAGGCTGCTGGCATTGACAAACGGCTTCTGGTTGGTTGACAAGGCTGCTGGGTTTGCAAAGCTGCCTCTGGTTGGTTGACAAGGCATTCTTTGATTGACAAGGCATCTGACCCTCCCCTTTACCTCATAGCTCACCAATTAACCCATTAACCAACGCATAGCCAAACCACTTGAAGGATTACTGTTAATCTCTTTTCCTTAGGGTGTCCCTATTTTCAAAGGAGAAATGTTGGGGGGTATGGAGTTCTCCGACTCCCAAGCCGTCTGAAGGCAATCTTGTACACTGAAGGGTGTTTTTTTAAAAACATCTAGTGTTTTATTATGTTTTTATACATGATGGATGCCGCCCAGAGCGGCTGGGGCAACCCAGTCAGTTGTGTGGGGTATAAAGAATAAAATTATCATTATGGAATGGGGCGTCCCCGTGTCTCTGTGTGTGCGTGCTTGTGTAATGCACTTGGAGGGAAGAGCTGGCTGGAACTCTAAACAGAAGCAGCAGAACACACTGCAACAATTGGGTGCAGGTCCCATTTGTGACATACCACAGATGAAGTCCCCACTTTGAAACATTTACCATATAGAAATCCTCCTCCTCCTTTTGTGCTGACCTCTGTAAAAGCAGGAGACAAAAGGACCAGGAAGGAAAGAGGAAACGTTGCACAATCTGGAAGAGTGTGAAAGAAGGAAAGAGTGGTAAAGGAAATAAAGAAAACAAAAAACCTGAGATTAGGTGGGGGGGGGGAGAGAAGAGGAAAAGTCAAATCCAGAGGGAAAGGAGAGCGCAGGCCATTGGCCTGAGCGCAGGCCATTGGCCTGCTGGTTTTATACCTACTGCTGGGAGTGAAAATGCTCCCTCTGATTGGTTGACAAGGCTGCTGGCATTGACAAACGGCTTCTGGTTGGTTGACAAGGCTGCTGGGTTTGCAAAGCTGCCTCTGGTTGGTTGACAAGGCATTCTTTGATTGACAAGGCATCTGACCCTCCCCTTTACCTCATAGCTCACCAATTAACCCATTAACCAACGCATAGCCAAACCACTTGAAGGATTACTGTTAATCTCTTTTCCTTAGGGTGTCCCTATTTTCAAAGGAGAAATGTTGGGGGGTATGGAGTTCTCCGACTCCCAAGCCGTCTGAAGGCAATCTTGTACACTGAAGGGTGTTTTTTTAAAAACATCTAGTGTTTTATTATGTTTTTATACATGATGGATGCCGCCCAGAGCGGCTGGGGCAACCCAGTCAGTTGTGTGGGGTATAAAGAATAAAATTATCATTATGGAATGGGGCGTCCCCGTGTCTCTGTGTGTGCGTGCTTGTGTAATGCACTTGGAGGGAAGAGCTGGCTGGAACTCTAAACAGAAGCAGCAGAACACACTGCAACAATTGGGTGCAGGTCCCATTTGTGACATACCACAGATGAAGTCCCCACTTTGAAACATTTACCATATAGAAATCCTCCTCCTCCTTTTGTGCTGACCTCTGTAAAAGCAGGAGACAAAAGGACCAGGAAGGAAAGAGGAAACGTTGCACAATCTGGAAGAGTGTGAAAGAAGGAAAGAGTGGTAAAGGAAATAAAGAAAACAAAAAACCTGAGATTAGGTGGGGGGGGGGAGAGAAGAGGAAAAGTCAAATCCAGAGGGAAAGGAGAGCGCAGGCCATTGGCCTGAGCGCAGGCCATTGGCCTGAGCGCAGGCCATTGGCCTGAGCGCAGGCCATTGGCCTGAGCGCAGGCCATTGGCCTGAGCGCAGGCCATTGGCCTGAGCGCAGGCCATTGGCCTGAGCGCAGGCCATTGGCCTGAGCGCAGGCCATTGGCCTGAGCGCAGGCCATTGGCCTGAGCGCAGGCCATTGGCCTGAGCGCAGGCCATTGGCCTGAGCGCAGGCCATTGGCCTGAGCGCAGGCCATTGGCCTGAGCGCAGGCCATTGGCCTGAGCGCAGGCCATTGGCCTGAGCGCAGGCCATTGGCCTGAGCGCAGGCCGGGCCTGCTGGTTTTATACCTACTGCTGGGAGTGAAAATGCTCCCTCTGATTGGTTGACAAGGCTGCTGGCATTGACAAACGGCTTCTGGTTGGTTGACAAGGCTGCTGGGTTTGCAAAGCTGCCTCTGGTTGGTTGACAAGGCATTCTTTGATTGACAAGGCATCTGACCCTCCCCTTTACCTCATAGCTCACCAATTAACCCATTAACCAACGCATAGCCAAACCACTTGAAGGATTACTGTTAATCTCTTTTCCTTAGGGTGTCCCTATTTTCAAAGGAGAAATGTTGGGGGGTATGGAGTTCTCCGACTCCCAAGCCGTCTGAAGGCAATCTTGTACACTGAAGGGTGTTTTTTTAAAAACATCTAGTGTTTTATTATGTTTTTATACATGATGGATGCCGCCCAGAGCGGCTGGGGCAACCCAGTCAGTTGTGTGGGGTATAAAGAATAAAATTATCATTATGGAATGGGGCGTCCCCGTGTCTCTGTGTGTGCGTGCTTGTGTAATGCACTTGGAGGGAAGAGCTGGCTGGAACTCTAAACAGAAGCAGCAGAACACACTGCAACAATTGGGTGCAGGTCCCATTTGTGACATACCACAGATGAAGTCCCCACTTTGAAACATTTACCATATAGAAATCCTCCTCCTCCTTTTGTGCTGACCTCTGTAAAAGCAGGAGACAAAAGGACCAGGAAGGAAAGAGGAAACGTTGCACAATCTGGAAGAGTGTGAAAGAAGGAAAGAGTGGTAAAGGAAATAAAGAAAACAAAAAACCTGAGATTAGGTGGGGGGGGGGAGAGAAGAGGAAAAGTCAAATCCAGAGGGAAAGGAGAGCGCAGGCCATTGGCCTGAGCGCAGGCCATTGGCCTGCTGGTTTTATACCTACTGCTGGGAGTGAAAATGCTCCCTCTGATTGGTTGACAAGGCTGCTGGCATTGACAAACGGCTTCTGGTTGGTTGACAAGGCTGCTGGGTTTGCAAAGCTGCCTCTGGTTGGTTGACAAGGCATTCTTTGATTGACAAGGCATCTGACCCTCCCCTTTACCTCATAGCTCACCAATTAACCCATTAACCAACGCATAGCCAAACCACTTGAAGGATTACTGTTAATCTCTTTTCCTTAGGGTGTCCCTATTTTCAAAGGAGAAATGTTGGGGGGTATGGAGTTCTCCGACTCCCAAGCCGTCTGAAGGCAATCTTGTACACTGAAGGGTGTTTTTTTAAAAACATCTAGTGTTTTATTATGTTTTTATACATGATGGATGCCGCCCAGAGCGGCTGGGGCAACCCAGTCAGTTGTGTGGGGTATAAAGAATAAAATTATCATTATGGAATGGGGCGTCCCCGTGTCTCTGTGTGTGCGTGCTTGTGTAATGCACTTGGAGGGAAGAGCTGCCTGGAACTCTAAACAGAAGCAGCAGAACACACTGCAACAATTGGGTGCAGGTCCCATTTGTGACATACCACAGATGAAGTCCCCACTTTGAAACATTTACCATATAGAAATCCTCCTCCTCCTTTTGTGCTGACCTCTGTAAAAGCAGGAGACAAAAGGACCAGGAAGGAAAGAGGAAACGTTGCACCATCTGGAAGAGTGTGAAAGAAGGAAAGAGTGGTAAAGGAAATAAAGAAAACAAAAAACCTGAGATTAGGTGGGGGGGGGGAGAGAAGAGGAAAAGTCAAATCCAGAGGGAAAGGAGAGCGCAGGCCATTGGCCTGAGCGCAGGCCATTGGCCTGAGCGCAGGCCATTGGCCTGAGCGCAGGCCATTGGCCTGAGCGCAGGCCATTGGCCTGAGCGCAGGCCATTGGCCTGAGCGCAGGCCATTGGCCTGAGCGCAGGCCATTGGCCTGAGCGCAGGCCATTGGCCTGAGCGCAGGCCATTGGCCTGAGCGCAGGCCATTGGCCTGAGCGCAGGCCATTGGCCTGAGCGCAGGCCATTGGCCTGAGCGCAGGCCATTGGCCTGAGCGCAGGCCATTGGCCTGAGCGCAGGCCATTGGCCTGAGCGCAGGCCATTGGCCTGAGCGCAGGCCATTGGCCTGAGCGCAGGCCATTGGCCTGAGCGCAGGCCGGGCCTGCTGGTTTTATACCTACTGCTGGGAGTGAAAATGCTCCCTCTGATTGGTTGACAAGGCTGCTGGCATTGACAAACGGCTTCTGGTTGGTTGACAAGGCTGCTGGGTTTGCAAAGCTGCCTCTGGTTGGTTGACAAGGCATTCTTTGATTGACAAGGCATCTGACCCTCCCCTTTACCTCATAGCTCACCAATTAACCCATTAACCAACGCATAGCCAAACCACTTGAAGGATTACTGTTAATCTCTTTTCCTTAGGGTGTCCCTATTTTCAAAGGAGAAATGTTGGGGGGTATGGAGTTCTCCGACTCCCAAGCCGTCTGAAGGCAATCTTGTACACTGAAGGGTGTTTTTTTAAAAACATCTAGTGTTTTATTATGTTTTTATACATGATGGATGCCGCCCAGAGCGGCTGGGGCAACCCAGTCAGTTGTGTGGGGTATAAAGAATAAAATTATCATTATGGAATGGGGCGTCCCCGTGTCTCTGTGTGTGCGTGCTTGTGTAATGCACTTGGAGGGAAGAGCTGGCTGGAACTCTAAACAGAAGCAGCAGAACACACTGCAACAATTGGGTGCAGGTCCCATTTGTGACATACCACAGATGAAGTCCCCACTTTGAAACATTTACCATATAGAAATCCTCCTCCTCCTTTTGTGCTGACCTCTGTAAAAGCAGGAGACAAAAGGACCAGGAAGGAAAGAGGAAACGTTGCACAATCTGGAAGAGTGTGAAAGAAGGAAAGAGTGGTAAAGGAAATAAAGAAAACAAAAAACCTGAGATTAGGTGGGGGGGGGGAGAGAAGAGGAAAAGTCAAATCCAGAGGGAAAGGAGAGCGCAGGCCATTGGCCTGAGCGCAGGCCATTGGCCTGAGCGCAGGCCATTGGCCTGCTGGTTTTATACCTACTGCTGGGAGTGAAAATGCTCCCTCTGATTGGTTGACAAGGCTGCTGGCATTGACAAACGGCTTCTGGTTGGTTGACAAGGCTGCTGGGTTTGCAAAGCTGCCTCTGGTTGGTTGACAAGGCATTCTTTGATTGACAAGGCATCTGACCCTCCCCTTTACCTCATAGCTCACCAATTAACCCATTAACCAACGCATAGCCAAACCACTTGAAGGATTACTGTTAATCTCTTTTCCTTAGGGTGTCCCTATTTTCAAAGGAGAAATGTTGGGGGGTATGGAGTTCTCCGACTCCCAAGCCGTCTGAAGGCAATCTTGTACACTGAAGGGTGTTTTTTTAAAAACATCTAGTGTTTTATTATGTTTTTATACATGATGGATGCCGCCCAGAGCGGCTGGGGCAACCCAGTCAGTTGTGTGGGGTATAAAGAATAAAATTATCATTATGGAATGGGGCGTCCCCGTGTCTCTGTGTGTGCGTGCTTGTGTAATGCACTTGGAGGGAAGAGCTGCCTGGAACTCTAAACAGAAGCAGCAGAACACACTGCAACAATTGGGTGCAGGTCCCATTTGTGACATACCACAGATGAAGTCCCCACTTTGAAACATTTACCATATAGAAATCCTCCTCCTCCTTTTGTGCTGACCTCTGTAAAAGCAGGAGACAAAAGGACCAGGAAGGAAAGAGGAAACGTTGCACAATCTGGAAGAGTGTGAAAGAAGGAAAGAGTGGTAAAGGAAATAAAGAAAACAAAAAACCTGAGATTAGGTGGGGGGGGGGGAGAGAAGAGGAAAAGTCAAATCCAGAGGGAAAGGAGCGCGCAGGCCATTGGCCTGAGCGCAGGCCATTGGCCTGCTGGTTTTATACCTACTGCTGGGAGTGAAAATGCTCCCTCTGATTGGTTGACAAGGCTGCTGGCATTGACAAACGGCTTCTGGTTGGTTGACAAGGCTGCTGGGTTTGCAAAGCTGCCTCTGGTTGGTTGACAAGGCATTCTTTGATTGACAAGGCATCTGACCCTCCCCTTTACCTCATAGCTCACCAATTAACCCATTAACCAACGCATAGCCAAACCACTTGAAGGATTACTGTTAATCTCTTTTCCTTAGGGTGTCCCTATTTTCAAAGGAGAAATGTTGGGGGGTATGGAGTTCTCCGACTCCCAAGCCGTCTGAAGGCAATCTTGTACACTGAAGGGTGTTTTTTTAAAAACATCTAGTGTTTTATTATGTTTTTATACATGATGGATGCCGCCCAGAGCGGCTGGGGCAACCCAGTCAGTTGTGTGGGGTATAAAGAATAAAATTATCATTATGGAATGGGGCGTCCCCGTGTCTCTGTGTGTGCGTGCTTGTGTAATGCACTTGGAGGGAAGAGCTGGCTGGAACTCTAAACAGAAGCAGCAGAACACACTGCAACAATTGGGTGCAGGTCCCATTTGTGACATACCACAGATGAAGTCCCCACTTTGAAACATTTACCATATAGAAATCCTCCTCCTCCTTTTGTGCTGACCTCTGTAAAAGCAGGAGACAAAAGGACCAGGAAGGAAAGAGGAAACGTTGCACAATCTGGAAGAGTGTGAAAGAAGGAAAGAGTGGTAAAGGAAATAAAGAAAACAAAAAACCTGAGATTAGGTGGGGGGGGGGGGAGAGAAGAGGAAAAGTCAAATCCAGAGGGAAAGGAGCGCGCAGGCCATTGGCCTGAGCGCAGGCCATTGGCCTGAGCGCAGGCCATTGGCCTGCTGGTTTTATACCTACTGCTGGGAGTGAAAATGCTCCCTCTGATTGGTTGACAAGGCTGCTGGCATTGACAAACGGCTTCTGGTTGGTTGACATGTCTGCTGGGTTTGCAAAGCTGCCTCTGGTTGGTTGACAAGGCATTCTTTGATTGACAAGGCATCTGACCCTCCCCTTTACCTCATAGCTCACCAATTAACCCATTAACCAACGCATAGCCAAACCACTTGAAGGATTACTGTTAATCTCTTTTCCTTAGGGTGTCCCTATTTTCAAAGGAGAAATGTTGGGGGGTATGGAGTTCTCCGACTCCCAAGCCGTCTGAAGGCAATCTTGTACACTGAAGGGTGTTTTTTTAAAAACATCTAGTGTTTTATTATGTTTTTATACATGATGGATGCCGCCCAGAGCGGCTGGGGCAACCCAGTCAGTTGTGTGGGGTATAAAGAATAAAATTATCAGTATGGAATGGGGCGTCCCCGTGTCTCTGTGTGTGCGTGCTTGTGTAATGCACTTGGAGGGAAGAGCTGGCTGGAACTCTAAACAGAAGCAGCAGAACACACTGCAACAATTGGGTGCAGGTCCCATTTGTGACATACCACAGATGAAGTCCCCACTTTGAAACATTTACCATATAGAAATCCTCCTCCTCCTTTTGTGCTGACCTCTGTAAAAGCAGGAGACAAAAGGACCAGGAAGGAAAGAGGAAACGTTGCACAATCTGGAAGAGTGTGAAAGAAGGAAAGAGTGGTAAAGGAAATAAAGAAAACAAAAAACCTGAGATTAGGTGGGGGGGGGGGAGAGAAGAGGAAAAGTCAAATCCAGAGGGAAAGGAGCGCGCAGGCCATTGGCCTGAGCGCAGGCCATTGGCCTGAGCGCAGGCCATTGGCCTGAGCGCAGGCCATTGGCCTGAGCGCAGGCCATTGGCCTGAGCGCAGGCCATTGGCCTGAGCGCAGGCCATTGGCCTGAGCGCAGGCCATTGGCCTGAGCGCAGGCCATTGGCCTGAGCGCAGGCCATTGGCCTGAGCGCAGGCCATTGGCCTGAGCGCAGGCCATTGGCCTGAGCGCAGGCCATTGGCCTGAGCGCAGGCCATTGGCCTGAGCGCAGGCCATTGGCCTGAGCGCAGGCCATTGGCCTGAGCGCAGGCCATTGGCCTGAGCGCAGGCCATTGGCCTGAGCGCAGGCCATTGGCCTGAGCGCAGGCCATTGGCCTGAGCGCAGGCCGGGCCTGCTGGTTTTATACCTACTGCTGGGAGTGAAAATGCTCCCTCTGATTGGTTGACAAGGCTGCTGGCATTGACAAACGGCTTCTGGTTGGTTGACAAGGCTGCTGGGTTTGCAAAGCTGCCTCTGGTTGGTTGACAAGGCATTCTTTGATTGACAAGGCATCTGACCCTCCCCAAGGCATCTGACCCTCCCCTTTACCTCATAGCTCACCAATTAACCCATTAACCAACGCATAGCCAAACCACTTGAAGGATTACTGTTAATCTCTTTTCCTTAGGGTGTCCCTATTTTCAAAGGAGAAATGTTGGGGGGTATGGAGTTCTCCGACTCCCAAGCCGTCTGAAGGCAATCTTGTACACTGAAGGGTGTTTTTTTAAAAACATCTAGTGTTTTATTATGTTTTTATACATGATGGATGCCGCCCAGAGCGGCTGGGGCAACCCAGTCAGTTGTGTGGGGTATAAAGAATAAAATTATCATTATGGAATGGGGCGTCCCCGTGTCTCTGTGTGTGCGTGCTAGTGTAATGCACTTGGAGGGAAGAGCTGGCTGGAACTCTAAACAGAAGCAGCAGAACACACTGCAACAATTGGGTGCAGGTCCCATTTGTGACATACCACAGATGAAGTCCCCACTTTGAAACATTTACCATATAGAAATCCTCCTCCTCCTTTTGTGCTGACCTCTGTAAAAGCAGGAGACAAAAGGACCAGGAAGGAAAGAGGAAACGTTGCACAATCTGGAAGAGTGTGAAAGAAGGAAAGAGTGGTAAAGGAAATAAAGAAAACAAAAAACCTGAGATTAGGTGGGGGGGGGGGAGAGAAGAGGAAAAGTCAAATCCAGAGGGAAAGGAGCGCGCAGGCCATTGGCCTGAGCGCAGGCCATTGGCCTGAGCGCAGGCCATTGGCCTGAGCGCAGGCCATTGGCCTGAGCGCAGGCCATTGGCCTGAGCGCAGGCCATTGGCCTGAGCGCAGGCCATTGGCCTGAGCGCAGGCCATTGGCCTGAGCGCAGGCCATTGGCCTGAGCGCAGGCCATTGGCCTGAGCGCAGGCCATTGGCCTGAGCGCAGGCCATTGGCCTGAGCGCAGGCCATTGGCCTGAGCGCAGGCCATTGGCCTGAGCGCAGGCCATTGGCCTGAGCGCAGGCCATTGGCCTGAGCGCAGGCCATTGGCCTGAGCGCAGGCCATTGGCCTGAGCGCAGGCCGGGCCTGCTGGTTTTATACCTACTGCTGGGAGTGAAAATGCTCCCTCTGATTGGTTGACAAGGCTGCTGGCATTGACAAACGGCTTCTGGTTGGTTGACAAGGCTGCTGGGTTTGCAAAGCTGCCTCTGGTTGGTTGACAAGGCATTCTTTGATTGACAAGGCATCTGACCCTCCCCTTTACCTCATAGCTCACCAATTAACCCATTAACCAACGCATAGCCAAACCACTTGAAGGATTACTGTTAATCTCTTTTCCTTAGGGTGTCCCTATTTTCAAAGGAGAAATGTTGGGGGGTATGGAGTTCTCCGACTCCCAAGCCGTCTGAAGGCAATCTTGTACACTGAAGGGTGTTTTTTTAAAAACATCTAGTGTTTTATTATGTTTTTATACATGATGGATGCCGCCCAGAGCGGCTGGGGCAACCCAGTCAGTTGTGTGGGGTATAAAGAATAAAATTATCATTATGGAATGGGGCGTCCCCGTGTCTCTGTGTGTGCGTGCTTGTGTAATGCACTTGGAGGGAAGAGCTGGCTGGAACTCTAAACAGAAGCAGCAGAACACACTGCAACAATTGGGTGCAGGTCCCATTTGTGACATACCACAGATGAAGTCCCCACTTTGAAACATTTACCATATAGAAATCCTCCTCCTCCTTTTGTGCTGACCTCTGTAAAAGCAGGAGACAAAAGGACCAGGAAGGAAAGAGGAAACGTTGCACAATCTGGAAGAGTGTGAAAGAAGGAAAGAGTGGTAAAGGAAATAAAGAAAACAAAAAACCTGAGATTAGGTGGGGGGGGGGGGGGAGAGAAGAGGAAAAGTCAAATCCAGAGGGAAAGGAGCGCGCAGGCCATTGGCCTGAGCGCAGGCCATTGGCCTGAGCGCAGGCCATTGGCCTGCTGGTTTTATACCTACTGCTGGGAGTGAAAATGCTCCCTCTGATTGGTTGACAAGGCTGCTGGCATTGACAAACGGCTTCTGGTTGGTTGACAAGGCTGCTGGGTTTGCAAAGCTGCCTCTGGTTGGTTGACAAGGCATTCTTTGATTGACAAGGCATCTGACCCTCCCCTTTACCTCATAGCTCACCAATTAACCCATTAACCAACGCATAGCCAAACCACTTGAAGGATTACTGTTAATCTCTTTTCCTTAGGGTGTCCCTATTTTCAAAGGAGAAATGTTGGGGGGTATGGAGTTCTCCGACTCCCAAGCCGTCTGAAGGCAATCTTGTACACTGAAGGGTGTTTTTTTAAAAACATCTAGTGTTTTATTATGTTTTTATACATGATGGATGCCGCCCAGAGCGGCTGGGGCAACCCAGTCAGTTGTGTGGGGTATAAAGAATAAAATTATCATTATGGAATGGGGCGTCCCCGTGTCTCTGTGTGTGCGTGCTTGTGTAATGCACTTGGAGGGAAGAGCTGGCTGGAACTCTAAACAGAAGCAGCAGAACACACTGCAACAATTGGGTGCAGGTCCCATTTGTGACATACCACAGATGAAGTCCCCACTTTGAAACATTTACCATATAGAAATCCTCCTCCTCCTTTTGTGCTGACCTCTGTAAAAGCAGGAGACAAAAGGACCAGGAAGGAAAGAGGAAACGTTGCACAATCTGGAAGAGTGTGAAAGAAGGAAAGAGTGGTAAAGGAAATAAAGAAAACAAAAAACCTGAGATTAGGTGGGGGGGGGGGGAGAGAAGAGGAAAAGTCAAATCCAGAGGGAAAGGAGCGCGCAGGCCATTGGCCTGAGCGCAGGCCATTGGCCTGAGCGCAGGCCATTGGCCTGAGCGCAGGCCATTGGCCTGAGCGCAGGCCATTGGCCTGAGCGCAGGCCATTGGCCTGAGCGCAGGCCATTGGCCTGAGCGCAGGCCATTGGCCTGAGCGCAGGCCATTGGCCTGAGCGCAGGCCATTGGCCTGAGCGCAGGCCATTGGCCTGAGCGCAGGCCATTGGCCTGAGCGCAGGCCATTGGCCTGAGCGCAGGCCATTGGCCTGAGCGCAGGCCATTGGCCTGAGCGCAGGCCATTGGCCTGAGCGCAGGCCATTGGCCTGAGCGCAGGCCATTGGCCTGAGCGCAGGCCGGGCCTGCTGGTTTTATACCTACTGCTGGGAGTGAAAATGCTCCCTCTGATTGGTTGACAAGGCTGCTGGCATTGACAAACGGCTTCTGGTTGGTTGACAAGGCTGCTGGGTTTGCAAAGCTGCCTCTGGTTGGTTGACAAGGCATTCTTTGATTGACAAGGCATCTGACCCTCCCCTTTACCTCATAGCTCACCAATTAACCCATTAACCAACGCATAGCCAAACCACTTGAAGGATTACTGTTAATCTCTTTTCCTTAGGGTGTCCCTATTTTCAAAGGAGAAATGTTGGGGGGTATGGAGTTCTCCGACTCCCAAGCCGTCTGAAGGCAATCTTGTACACTGAAGGGTGTTTTTTTAAAAACATCTAGTGTTTTATTATGTTTTTATACATGATGGATGCCGCCCAGAGCGGCTGGGGCAACCCAGTCAGTTGTGTGGGGTATAAAGAATAAAATTATCATTATGGAATGGGGCGTCCCCGTGTCTCTGTGTGTGCGTGCTTGTGTAATGCACTTGGAGGGAAGAGCTGGCTGGAACTCTAAACAGAAGCAGCAGAACACACTGCAACAATTGGGTGCAGGTCCCATTTGTGACATACCACAGATGAAGTCCCCACTTTGAAACATTTACCATATAGAAATCCTCCTCCTCCTTTTGTGCTGACCTCTGTAAAAGCAGGAGACAAAAGGACCAGGAAGGAAAGAGGAAACGTTGCACAATCTGGAAGAGTGTGAAAGAAGGAAAGAGTGGTAAAGGAAATAAAGAAAACAAAAAACCTGAGATTAGGTGGGGGGGGGGGAGAGAAGAGGAAAAGTCAAATCCAGAGGGAAAGGAGCGCGCAGGCCATTGGCCTGAGCGCAGGCCATTGGCCTGAGCGCAGGCCATTGGCCTGAGCGCAGGCCATTGGCCTGAGCGCAGGCCATTGGCCTGAGCGCAGGCCATTGGCCTGAGCGCAGGCCATTGGCCTGAGCGCAGGCCATTGGCCTGAGCGCAGGCCATTGGCCTGAGCGCAGGCCATTGGCCTGAGCGCAGGCCATTGGCCTGAGCGCAGGCCATTGGCCTGAGCGCAGGCCATTGGCCTGAGCGCAGGCCATTGGCCTGAGCGCAGGCCATTGGCCTGAGCGCAGGCCATTGGCCTGAGCGCAGGCCATTGGCCTGAGCGCAGGCCATTGGCCTGAGCGCAGGCCATTGGCCTGAGCGCAGGCCATTGGCCTGAGCGCAGGCCGGGCCTGCTGGTTTTATACCTACTGCTGGGAGTGAAAATGCTCCCTCTGATTGGTTGACAAGGCTGCTGGCATTGACAAACGGCTTCTGGTTGGTTGACAAGGCTGCTGGGTTTGCAAAGCTGCCTCTGGTTCTTTGACAAGGCATTCTTTGATTGACAAGGCATCTGACCCTCCCCTTTACCTCATAGCTCACCAATTAACCCATTAACCAACGCATAGCCAAACCACTTGAAGGATTACTGTTAATCTCTTTTCCTTAGGGTGTCCCTATTTTCAAAGGAGAAATGTTGGGGGGTATGGAGTTCTCCGACTCCCAAGCCGTCTGAAGGCAATCTTGTACACTGAAGGGTGTTTTTTTAAAAACATCTAGTGTTTTATTATGTTTTTATACATGATGGATGCCGCCCAGAGCGGCTGGGGCAACCCAGTCAGTTGTGTGGGGTATAAAGAATAAAATTATCATTATGGAATGGGGCGTCCCCGTGTCTCTGTGTGTGCGTGCTTGTGTAATGCACTTGGAGGGAAGAGCTGGCTGGAACTCTAAACAGAAGCAGCAGAACACACTGCAACAATTGGGTGCAGGTCCCATTTGTGACATACCACAGATGAAGTCCCCACTTTGAAACATTTACCATATAGAAATCCTCCTCCTCCTTTTGTGCTGACCTCTGTAAAAGCAGGAGACAAAAGGACCAGGAAGGAAAGAGGAAACGTTGCACAATCTGGAAGAGTGTGAAAGAAGGAAAGAGTGGTAAAGGAAATAAAGAAAACAAAAAACCTGAGATTAGGTGGGGGGGGGGGGAGAGAAGAGGAAAAGTCAAATCCAGAGGGAAAGGAGCGCGCAGGCCATTGGCCTGAGCGCAGGCCATTGGCCTGCTGGTTTTATACCTACTGCTGGGAGTGAAAATGCTCCCTCTGATTGGTTGACAAGGCTGCTGGCATTGACAAACGGCTTCTGGTTGGTTGACAAGGCTGCTGGGTTTGCAAAGCTGCCTCTGGTTCTTTGACAAGGCATTCTTTGATTGACAAGGCATCTGACCCTCCCCTTTACCTCATAGCTCACCAATTAACCCATTAACCAACGCATAGCCAAACCACTTGAAGGATTACTGTTAATCTCTTTTCCTTAGGGTGTCCCTATTTTCAAAGGAGAAATGTTGGGGGGTATGGAGTTCTCCGACTCCCAAGCCGTCTGAAGGCAATCTTGTACACTGAAGGGTGTTTTTTTAAAAACATCTAGTGTTTTATTATGTTTTTATACATGATGGATGCCGCCCAGAGCGGCTGGGGCAACCCAGTCAGTTGTGTGGGGTATAAAGAATAAAATTATCATTATGGAATGGGGCGTCCCCGTGTCTCTGTGTGTGCGTGCTTGTGTAATGCACTTGGAGGGAAGAGCTGGCTGGAACTCTAAACAGAAGCAGCAGAACACACTGCAACAATTGGGTGCAGGTCCCATTTGTGACATACCACAGATGAAGTCCCCACTTTGAAACATTTACCATATAGAAATCCTCCTCCTCCTTTTGTGCTGACCTCTGTAAAAGCAGGAGACAAAAGGACCAGGAAGGAAAGAGGAAACGTTGCACAATCTGGAAGAGTGTGAAAGAAGGAAAGAGTGGTAAAGGAAATAAAGAAAACAAAAAACCTGAGATTAGGTGGGGGGGGGGGGGAGAGAAGAGGAAAAGTCAAATCCAGAGGGAAAGGAGCGCGCAGGCCATTGGCCTGAGCGCAGGCCATTGGCCTGCTGGTTTTATACCTACTGCTGGGAGTGAAAATGCTCCCTCTGATTGGTTGACAAGGCTGCTGGCATTGACAAACGGCTTCTGGTTGGTTGACAAGGCTGCTGGGTTTGCAAAGCTGCCTCTGGTTGGTTGACAAGGCATTCTTTGATTGACAAGCCATCTGACCCTCCCCTTTACCTCATAGCTCACCAATTAACCCATTAACCAACGCATAGCCAAACCACTTGAAGGATTACTGTTAATCTCTTTTCCTTAGGGTGTCCCTATTTTCAAAGGAGAAATGTTGGGGGGTATGGAGTTCTCCGACTCCCAAGCCGTCTGAAGGCAATCTTGTACACTGAAGGGTGTTTTTTTAAAAACATCTAGTGTTTTATTATGTTTTTATACATGATGGATGCCGCCCAGAGCGGCTGGGGCAACCCAGTCAGTTGTGTGGGGTATAAAGAATAAAATTATCATTATGGAATGGGGCGTCCCCGTGTCTCTGTGTGTGCGTGCTTGTGTAATGCACTTGGAGGGAAGAGCTGGCTGGAACTCTAAACAGAAGCAGCAGAACACACTGCAACAATTGGGTGCAGGTCCCATTTGTGACATACCACAGATGAAGTCCCCACTTTGAAACATTTACCATATAGAAATCCTCCTCCTCCTTTTGTGCTGACCTCTGTAAAAGCAGGAGACAAAAGGACCAGGAAGGAAAGAGGAAACGTTGCACAATCTGGAAGAGTGTGAAAGAAGGAAAGAGTGGTAAAGGAAATAAAGAAAACAAAAAACCTGAGATTAGGTGGGGGGGGGGGGGAGAGAAGAGGAAAAGTCAAATCCAGAGGGAAAGGAGCGCGCAGGCCATTGGCCTGAGCGCAGGCCATTGGCCTGAGCGCAGGCCATTGGCCTGAGCGCAGGCCATTGGCCTGAGCGCAGGCCATTGGCCTGAGCGCAGGCCATTGGCCTGAGCGCAGGCCATTGGCCTGAGCGCAGGCCATTGGCCTGAGCGCAGGCCATTGGCCTGAGCGCAGGCCATTGGCCTGAGCGCAGGCCATTGGCCTGAGCGCAGGCCATTGGCCTGAGCGCAGGCCATTGGCCTGAGCGCAGGCCATTGGCCTGAGCGCAGGCCATTGGCCTGAGCGCAGGCCATTGGCCTGAGCGCAGGCCATTGGCCTGAGCGCAGGCCATTGGCCTGAGCGCAGGCCATTGGCCTGAGCGCAGGCCATTGGCCTGAGCGCAGGCCATTGGCCTGAGCGCAGGCCATTGGCCTGAGCGCAGGCCATTGGCCTGAGCGCAGGCCATTGGCCTGAGCGCAGGCCATTGGCCTGAGCGCAGGCCATTGGCCTGAGCGCAGGCCATTGGCCTGAGCGCAGGCCATTGGCCTGAGCGCAGGCCATTGGCCTGAGCGCAGGCCATTGGCCTGAGCGCAGGCCGGGCCTGCTGGTTTTATACCTACTGCTGGGAGTGAAAATGCTCCCTCTGATTGGTTGACAAGGCTGCTGGCATTGACAAACGGCTTCTGGTTGGTTGACAAGGCTGCTGGGTTTGCAAAGCTGCCTCTGGTTGGTTGACAAGGCATTCTTTGATTGACAAGGCATCTGACCCTCCCCTTTACCTCATAGCTCACCAATTAACCCATTAACCAACGCATAGCCAAACCACTTGAAGGATTACTGTTAATCTCTTTTCCTTAGGGTGTCCCTATTTTCAAAGGAGAAATGTTGGGGGGTATGGAGTTCTCCGACTCCCAAGCCGTCTGAAGGCAATCTTGTACACTGAAGGGTGTTTTTTTAAAAACATCTAGTGTTTTATTATGTTTTTATACATGATGGATGCCGCCCAGAGCGGCTGGGGCAACCCAGTCAGTTGTGTGGGGTATAAAGAATAAAATTATCATTATGGAATGGGGCGTCCCCGTGTCTCTGTGTGTGCGTGCTTGTGTAATGCACTTGGAGGGAAGAGCTGGCTGGAACTCTAAACAGAAGCAGCAGAACACACTGCAACAATTGGGTGCAGGTCCCATTTGTGACATACCACAGATGAAGTCCCCACTTTGAAACATTTACCATATAGAAATCCTCCTCCTCCTTTTGTGCTGACCTCTGTAAAAGCAGGAGACAAAAGGACCAGGAAGGAAAGAGGAAACGTTGCACAATCTGGAAGAGTGTGAAAGAAGGAAAGAGTGGTAAAGGAAATAAAGAAAACAAAAAACCTGAGATTAGGTGGGGGGGGGGGAGAGAAGAGGAAAAGTCAAATCCAGAGGGAAAGGAGCGCGCAGGCCATTGGCCTGAGCGCAGGCCATTGGCCTGCTGGTTTTATACCTACTGCTGGGAGTGAAAATGCTCCCTCTGATTGGTTGACAAGGCTGCTGGCATTGACAAACGGCTTCTGGTTGGTTGACAAGGCTGCTGGGTTTGCAAAGCTGCCTCTGGTTGGTTGACAAGGCATTCTTTGATTGACAAGGCATCTGACCCTCCCCTTTACCTCATAGCTCACCAATTAACCCATTAACCAACGCATAGCCAAACCACTTGAAGGATTACTGTTAATCTCTTTTCCTTAGGGTGTCCCTATTTTCAAAGGAGAAATGTTGGGGGGTATGGAGTTCTCCGACTCCCAAGCCGTCTGAAGGCAATCTTGTACACTGAAGGGTGTTTTTTTAAAAACATCTAGTGTTTTATTATGTTTTTATACATGATGGATGCCGCCCAGAGCGGCTGGGGCAACCCAGTCAGTTGTGTGGGGTTAAAGAATAAAATTATCATTATGGAATGGGGCGTCCCCGTGTCTCTGTGTGTGCGTGCTTGTGTAATGCACTTGGAGGGAAGAGCTGGCTGGAACTCTAAACAGAAGCAGCAGAACACACTGCAACAATTGGGTGCAGGTCCCATTTGTGACATACCACAGATGAAGTCCCCACTTTGAAACATTTACCATATAGAAATCCTCCTCCTCCTTTTGTGCTGACCTCTGTAAAAGCAGGAGACAAAAGGACCAGGAAGGAAAGAGGAAACGTTTGCACAATCTGGAAGAGTGTGAAAGAAGGAAAGAGTGGTAAAGGAAATAAAGAAAACAAAAAACCTGAGATTAGGTGGGGGGGGGGGGAGAGAAGAGGAAAAGTCAAATCCAGAGGGAAAGGAGCGCGCAGGCCATTGGCCTGAGCGCAGGCCATTGGCCTGAGCGCAGGCCATTGGCCTGAGCGCAGGCCATTGGCCTGAGCGCAGGCCATTGGCCTGAGCGCAGGCCATTGGCCTGAGCGCAGGCCATTGGCCTGAGCGCAGGCCATTGGCCTGAGCGCAGGCCATTGGCCTGAGCGCAGGCCATTGGCCTGAGCGCAGGCCATTGGCCTGAGCGCAGGCCATTGGCCTGAGCGCAGGCCATTGGCCTGAGCGCAGGCCATTGGCCTGAGCGCAGGCCATTGGCCTGAGCGCAGGCCATTGGCTGAGCGCAGGCCATTGGCCTGAGCGCAGGCCATTGGCCTGAGCGCAGGCCATTGGCCTGAGCGCAGGCCATTGGCCTGAGCGCAGGCCATTGGCCTGAGCGCAGGCCATTGGCCTGAGCGCAGGCCATTGGCCTGAGCGCAGGCCATTGGCCTGAGCGCAGGCCATTGGCCTGAGCGCAGGCCATTGGCCTGAGCGCAGGCCATTGGCCTGAGCGCAGGCCGGGCCTGCTGGTTTTATACCTACTGCTGGGAGTGAAAATGCTCCCTTCTGATTGGTTGACAAGGCTGCTGGCATTGACAAACGGCTTCTGGTTGGTTGACAAGGCTGCTGGGTTTGCAAAGCTGCCTCTGGTTGGTTGACAAGGCATTCTTTGATTGACAAGGCATCTGACCCTCCCCTTTACCTCATAGCTCACCAATTAACCCATTAACCAACGCATAGCCAAACCACTTGAAGGATTACTGTTAATCTCTTTTCCTTAGGGTGTCCCTATTTTCAAAGGAGAAATGTTGGGGGGTATGGAGTTCTCCGACTCCCAAGCCGTCTGAAGGCAATCTTGTACACTGAAGGGTGTTTTTTTAAAAAAATCTAGTGTTTTATTATGTTTTTATACATGATGGATGCCGCCCAGAGCGGCTGGGGCAACCCAGTCAGTTGTGTGGGGTATAAAGAATAAATTATCATTATGGAATGGGGCGTCCCCGTGTCTCTGTGTGTGCGTGCTTGTGTAATGCACTTGGAGGGAAGAGCTGGCTGGAACTCTAAACAGAAGCAGCAGAACACACTGCAACAATTGGGTGCAGGTCCCATTGTGACATACCACAGATGAAGTCCCCACTTTGAAACATTTACCATATAGAAATCCTCCTCCTCCTTTTGTGCTGACCTCTGTAAAGCAGGAGACAAAAGGACCAGGAAGGAAAGAGGAAACGTTGCACAATCTGGAAGAGTGTGAAAGAAGGAAAGAGGGTAAGGAAATAAAGAAAACAAAAAACCTGAGATTAGGTGGGGGGGGGGGAGAGAAGAGGAAAAGTCAAATCCAGAGGAAAGGAGCGCGCAGGCCATTGGCCTGAGCGCAGGCCATTGGCCTGAGCGCAGGCCATTGGCCTGAGCGCAGGCCATTGGCCTGAGCGCAGGCCATTGGCCTGAGCGCAGGCCATTGGCCTGAGCGCAGGCCATTGGCCTGAGCGCAGGCCATTGGCCTGAGCGCAGGCCATTGGCCTGAGCGCAGGCCATTGGCCTGAGCGCAGGCCATTGGCCTGAGCGCAGGCCATTGGCCTGAGCGCAGGCCATTGGCCTGAGCGCAGGCCATTGGCCTGAGCGCAGGCCATTGGCCTGAGCGCAGGCCATTGGCCTGAGCGCAGGCCATTGGCCTGAGCGCAGGCCATTGGCCTGAGCGCAGGCCATTGGCCTGAGCGCAGGCCATTGGCCTGAGCGCAGGCCATTGGCCTGAGCGCAGGCCATTGGCCTGAGCGCAGGCCGGGCCTGCTGGTTTTATACCTACTGCTGGGAGTGAAAATGCTCCCTCTGATTGGTTGACAAGGCTGCTGGCATTGACAAACGGCTTCTGGTTGGTTGACAAGGCTGCTGGGTTTGCAAAGCTGCCTCTGGTTGGTTGACAAGGCATTCTTTGATTGACAAGGCATCTGACCCTCCCCTTTACCTCATAGCTCACCAATTAACCCATTAACCAACGCATAGCCAAACCACTTGAAGGATTACTGTTAATCTCTTTTCCTTAGGGTGTCCCTATTTTCAAAGGAGAAATGTTGGGGGGTATGGAGTTCTCCGACTCCCAAGCCGTCTGAAGGCAATCTTGTACACTGAAGGGTGTTTTTTTAAAACATCTAGTGTTTTATTATGTTTTTATACATGATGGATGCCGCCCAGAGCGGCTGGGGCAACCCAGTCAGTTGTGTGGGGTATAAAGAATAAAATATCATT